>NC_058085.1:320075561-320265362 GCF_014858855.1 Bufo gargarizans
ACAATGGCCGCCCCTTGTTCTGATTTCTTCCCACCAATCCAGGATTGTTTTTAATTATCACAGACAATTTTACACATATGGATGTTATTTCCTAATTTTGTAATATTGGGTCTTATTCATGATTTTGTATTTTTCTTATGGATTTTTCACTGATGTATTGCAATATGAATTTTTCCCTGTATTTTTATAGTATTTTTTGTACACATTTGCACATTGAATGTTAATTATCATATTATTCAATTATGTATGCTGGCAGTATTAATATATCATGAGTGCACCACTATATCATTGTTGCTTCAAAAAGGTTCCATTGAGAGGACCGAAACGTTGCACCTGGTGTAATAAACACACTAAGGCTGGTTTCACACGGGCGTTGCGGAAAAATGTGCGGGTGCGTTGCGGAAACACCCGCGATTTTTCCGCGCGAGTGCAAAACATTGTAATGCGTTTTGCACTCACGTGAGAAAAATCGCGCATGTTTGGTACCCAAACCCGAACTTCTTCACAGAAGTTCGGGCTTGGGATTGATGTTCTGAAGATTGTATTATTTTACCTTAGAACATGGTTATAAGGGAAAATAATAGCATTCTGAATACAGAATGCTTAGTATAATAGCGCTGGAGGGGTTAAAAAAAATAAAAAAGTTAACTCACCTTATCCCCATGATCGTGTAGATCCCGGTCTGTTCTTTAGCTGTGGGCTGAATGACCTTTGGTGATGTCAGATCACATGCTCCAATCACATGGTCCATCACCATGGTGATGGAGCATGTGATCTGACATCACCACAGGTCCTTTAGCCACAGCTAAAGAACAGACCGACCGGGAACTAGGCGATCATGGGGATAAGGTGAGTTAACTTTTTTCTATTTTTTTTAACCCTTCCAGCACTATTATATTAAGCATTCTGTAGTCAGAATGCTATTATTTTCCCTTATAACCATGTTATAAGGGAAAATAATACAGTGAATAGACTGTCACCTAGAACCCATGCGTGGAAATCGCACCGCATCCGCACTTGCTTGCGGATGCTTGCGATTTTCACGCAACCCCATTCATTTCTATGGGGCCTGCGTTACGTGAAAAACGCTGAATATAGAACATGCTGCGATTTTCACGCAACGCATAAGTGATGCGTGAAAATCACCGCTCATGTGAACAGCCCCATAGAAATGAATTGGTCAGGATTCAGTGCGGGTGCAATGCGTTCAACTCACGCATCGCACCCGCGCGGAAATCTCGCCCGTGTGAAAGGGGCCTAACTGTTTTTTGTAAGTGCCATGGATTTTCTTATATATATATATATATATATTTATACAGTGCAGACCAAAAGTTTGGACACACCTTCTCATTCAAAGAGTTTTCTTTATTTTCATGACTATGAAAATTGTAGATTCACACTGAAGGCATCAAAACTATGAATTAACACATGTGGAATTATATACATAACAAAAAAGTGTGAAACAACTGAAAATATGTCATAGTCTAGGTTCTTCAAAGTAGCCACCTTTTGCTTTGATTACTGCTTTGCACACTCTTGGCATTCTCTTGATGAGATTCAAGAGGTAGTCAGTTGTTTCACACTTTTTTGTTATGTATATAATTCCACATGTGTTCATTCATAGTTTTGATGACTTCAGTGTTAATCTACAATTTACATAGTCATGAAAATAAAGAAAACTCTTTGAGTGAGAAGGTGTGTCCAAACTTTTGGTCTGTACTGTATATATATATAGATATATATATATATATGCTGCACCCACTAATCCTAACTACCAGCGGGAATCCCCACAGTAGACACTTATAGCAAAATGCTTAAACATACATGTGGCAGAATTTAGGATACTTTCACACTTGCAGTAACAGATTCTGGCGAGGGAACAGCCTGCCGCATCTGTGCTAGCGCTATCCCACCGTGCCGCCGGAAGCCCGCTGTAGTTTTTGTCTGGCTGCCTCTCTGCATGTTTGCCGTACTGTGGCTGGACCTCCGGCCCGCCCCCATTATAGTGAATGGGGCCGGAGCGGACCTCCGGCGACGCGGTGGGCTAGCGTAAGCACAGATCTGGCAGGCTGTTCCCCCACCGAAACAGCCCGTTGGACCTTGCTACCGCAAGTGTGAAAGTAGCCTTACACATATATGGATATCCTGCTCTTAAGTCAGTCAGAAGCAAGACACATGCAGTTCCTATCACACATATGAAACATGCAATGCACGCACCAAGACATTTTTTGCCTAACCCTAATAAGTAAAATGCAAAACCTACAGCAAAGATGTGTATGCCCAGGTCATTAAACTACAAACGACCATATTATTTGCAAAAAATCTCTTTATTAAATGCAATCCTTTAAAAACGTATATACTGGAGTCCGCACTATTCAGCGGAATAAAAATTCATAAAAGAGGGACAACTGGGATGAGGCTAGTACTCAGTTACATATGCAGGGAAGAAGCAGAAGTATATATACATTACATTTGATTGCATATAGTCCAATACAATAAAGTGCTAGTGTAAAGAAGAAAAACAAAAAAAGAGGCATCCCCTTTAACCCCTTGAAGCATAAATGTGGGGCTACAGAACGGACATACTGATGCGGACAGCACACGGTGTGCTGTCTGCGTTTTTTGCTGACCCATTGAAATGAATGGGACTGCATCCTATCTGCAAAAAAAAAAAATATGGAACGGACACGGAAACAAACAACGTTCATGTGCATGTAGCCTATTTAAAAGGATTGTCCTGCCATAATGACCTATCGCCTATCTACAGGATAGGTGATAAATATCAGATTGCTGGGGGTCTGACTGCTGGAACACCCACTGATCATGAAAAAACGGGTCCTGAGACATTCAATTACATTACCGCCAATCTATGTACCCAAGGGTCTTAAAGGGGTTGTCTCACTTCAGTAAGTGGCATTTATCATGTAGAGAAAGTTAATACGAGCAACTTACTAATATACTGTTATTAGCAGAGGTGGTCATGCTTGCCCACTAAAAGTGTCAGCCTCTCTGGTGGCCGAGATCATGGAAGCACACATAAGCTAGTGCTTTTTCCTATATTGTGCAAGCACAATCACCACTGATGGATTGCAGGGTGGTCGTAACCATGGAAATAAGCAGTGTATAATGTGATGGAAAAATTAATCCAGCCAGCAAAGGAAGCAATATGGATAATAACAATATATTAGTAAGTGGCTTGCATTAACTTTCTCTACATGATAAATCCGACTTACTGAAGTGAGACAACCCCTTTAAGACCACGTTCCCTTGATCATGGGGGTCCCAGCAGTCAGACCCCCACCAATCAGACACTTATCACCTGTCGTGTCATAGCCGTTTCACCTTTTCACATTCCCTATCCTTAAGGCCCCTTTCACACGGGCGAGTTTTCCGCGCTGGTGCAATGCGTGAGGTGAACGCATTGCACACGCACTGAATCCGGACCCATTCATTTCTATGGGGCTGTGCACATGAGCAGTGACTTGTGCGTTGCGTGAAAATCGAAGAATGTTCTATATTGTGCGTTTTTCACGCAACGCAGGCCCCATAGAAGTGAATGGGGCTGCGTAAAAATCGCAAGCAAGGGCGCATGCGGTGCGATTTTTCAGGCATCGTTGCTAGGAGACGATTGGGATGGGGACCTGATCTTTATTATTTTCCCTTATAACATGGTTATAAGGGAAAAAAATAGCATTCTTAATACAGAATGCTAAGTAAAATGGTGATGGACCATGTGATGGATCATGTGATGAATGCAGTGACATCATCAAAGGTCCTTTAGCCAGATCCTGAAGAAAGAAGAAAGAAGAGGAGATCCGCTACGCGACCAAGTGGATGGGGTGAGTTAAATTTGTTTATTATTTTTAACCCCTTAATGGACATTTTACTAAACATTCTGTAATAAGAATGCTATTATTTTCCCTTATAACCATGTTAAAAGGGAAAATAATAAAATCTACTGAACACCTAACCCAAACCCCAACTTCTGTGAAGAAGTTTGGGTTCGGGTCTGGGTACCACACATGCCGATTTTTCTCACGTGCGTGCAAATGCATTAAGATGCTTTGCACTTGAATGGAAAAATCGCGCATTTTCCTGCGACGCACCCGCATCCTATCTGGCCCTCACACGCGACGCCCGTGTGAAAGAGGCCTAAAGGTTTTCTTTGGGTGTCAAAAAATAAATAAAAATAGAAATTTAAAATCTGGCCAAAAATATGTGTCGAACTAAAATAGAAATGCTTGCCTGTTAAAGGGCCTGTGTCCACTTTTCTAGTTATCCTCTATCCACAGGATCTGGGATAACTAAGTGATCCATAGAGGTCTGAACGCTGGAGCCTCCACTGATTCCCCTTCTTAACTGAGTGGCAGGTCGAGCATATGCCCTGCCTCTCTATCCATTCTCTATGGGGTCCCCAGAGATGGCGGAGTACATCGCTGGCTAATTCCAGTGGTCCCAAAGAGAATTAATGGAGCAGCAGGGCATATGTGTGGCCTGTCACACCATAAAAAGGGGGAACAGGACCTGTTCCTGGGATCAGTGGGGGTTGTAGAATCGGACCCCACTAATCATATAATTATGCCCTATGATGTGGAAAGGATAACTTGAAAACCTGCACAACTCCTTTAACCTCTTAAGGACACAGGGTGTACAGGTACGCCCTGATGTCCTGGTACTTAAGGACACAGGGCGTATTTGTACGTCCTGTGTAGTTCCGATCACCACCACGCGGTGTATTACACTGTATTACTCATACAGCCAATGCATTCCAATACAGAAGTATTGGAATGCATTGTAAAGGGGATCAGACCCCCTAAAGTTGAAGTCCCAAAGTGGGACAAAAAATAAAGTGAAAAAAAAGTTGAAAAAATAAAGTTTACCCCCCTAAAAAATGTTAAGTTTCAAGTAAAAAAAATAAAAAACGTAATTTCCCCCAAATAAAGTTAAAAAAAAAATTGGTAAAAAATATATTAGGTATTGCCGCGTCCTTATCGACCGGCTCTATAAATATATCACATGACCTAACCCCTCAGATGAACACTGTAAAAAATAAAAACTGTGCTAAATAAACCATTTTTTGTCACCTTACATCACAAAAAGTGTAATAGCAAGCGATCAAAAAGTCATATGCACCCCAAAATAGTGCCAATCAAACAGTCATCTCATCCTGCAAAAAATGAGATCCTACCTAAGGTAATCACCCCAAAACAAAAAAAAATATGGCTCTCAGAATATGGAGACACTAAAATTATAATTTTTTGTTTCAAAAATGATATTGTTGTGTAATACTTACATAAATAAAAAAAAGGTATCGCCGTGTCCGTAATAACCTGCTCTATAAAAAATATCACATGACCTAACCCCTCAGGTGAATACCGTAAAAAAAAAAAAAAAAAAGGCATTTTTTTGTCACCTCACATCACAAAAAGTGTAATAGCAAGCGATCAAAAAGACATACACACCCCAAAATAGTGCCAATCAAACCATCATCTCATCCTGAAAAAAATGAGCCCCTACACAAGCCCAAAAAATAAATAAAACTATGGCTTTCAGAATGTGGAGACACTAAAGAATCATAAAAAAATAAAATAATGCTTTGTTATGTAAAACTGAAGCAAACAAACAAACAAACAAAAAAGTAGTCATATTTGGTATTGTTGCGTCCGTGATAACCTGCTCTATAAAAATACCACATGATCTAACCTGTAAGATGAATGTTGTAAATAACAAAAAATAAAAACAGTGCCAAAACAGCTATTTCTTGCTACCTTGCCTCACAAAAAGTGTAATATAGAGCAACCAAAAATCATATGTACCCTAAAATAGTACCAACCAAACTGCCACCCTATCCTGTAGTTTCTAAAATTGGGTCACTTTTTTGGAGTTTCTACTCTAGGGGTGCATCAGGGAAGCTTCAAATGGGACATGGTGTCAAAAAAACTGTCCAGCAAAATCTGCCTTCCAAAAACCGTATGGCATTCCTTTCATTCTGTGCCCTGCTGTGTGCCCGTACAGCAGTTTACGACCACATATGGGGTGTTTCTGTAAACTACAGAATCAGGGCCATAAATATTGAGTTCTGTTTGGCTGTTAACCCTTGCTTTGTAACTGGAAAAAAAATATTAAAATGGAAAATCTGCCAAAAAAGTGAAATTTTTAAATTTTATCTCTATTTTCCATGAATTCTTGTGGAGCACCTAAAGGGTTAACAAAGTTTGCAAAATCAGTTTTGAATACCTTGAGGGGTGTAGTTTCTAGATTGGGGTCATTTTTGGGTGGTTTCTGTGAGGAATATGGATTAATATTTACTGTCAGGCATGTCCTCACCCCCCCCATTTGCTGACAGATAGCGGAGGTAGTGAACTCCACAGGAGGGCCCTGCTTCAAAGCCCCCAGCCCTGATCATTTTATGCACCTCTTGGCATGTTCAGTTTTCATGCAAAATTAGTTTCCAACCCCCAGCCATCTGAGTGTCAGTTGGCAAGGAAGAAAGTCCCCAGGGGGTCCAGGCTTCAAGGAGAAGGTCACACCTCAGTCCACCACTTTGGAGCCAAGCTGAATCCTGCAGGAAAACCCCCAGCATGGGGTATCCGCCCTTGCCCAGGATCAATGAGCCCTCCCAGACATGTTGGCACCTACCTTTCATAAGGAATTATGAATCGCCTAGCCATTGCAGGCGCAAACCGGATACATATTTTTGTCTTGGTGGCCATGAGGTACGTGCCCATGGTCTTTGTTTAATGGGACAAGGTCAGGGGAGTAGGGTATCCATATCTCCCCATAGAAACCACATAACAGTACCAGGTTTGGACTCTACTTGTAGCTGGAACCCAGGCAGGTCCATTGGTCCCAGAACCATCTCCTTGTGACCCTCTGGTCTGGAGCTATGAACCCTAAAGGGTTTTGCGGGTCATTTGCTGCCAGCCCAGAAGAAGAAGAGGGGGAGTGGACCCCTCCCTGAGGCTGGGAGGGGATGGGCCGGCTACAGGTTAAAAGTCTGGTGCCAGCAAGTAGGCGGGTCTTTCTCTGAAGAGGGGTCACATCCTACAAATGTGTTTAGAGGGACCCAGGAAATAGCTGAGATCACGGCCCTTCATGTGGACTCCAGCAAACAACATCTCAAAGGAACTTTCATCTTACCCGCTAACTGACTTTTACACTGCTTAACCCTGTTGTAACCATATAACCTGTATCTGTAACCTCAGACCACTGTATATATTGTCTGTGTATATTGTGTTAAATCTAGTGTGCCCATACGGTGATTAAATCTATAATTTAATCTTGTGCTATCTTGTATCTCGATCACGAATCCCCACGTCCGTGTTTTGGCCTAGTTATAAGCTACCGCGGGTTGGTTTCTGACCCTATATAATCCCGTTAGTGGACCGGGCTTATATCAAACAAGAACTGATGGCAGATAACTGGGCTGAGGAGGCACTGTTCACTGCGGCAGTGAAAAGGCTCTCTCAGCTTGTTGCCTCTCTGTGTCCGCGTGGACAGGAGGTGTGTGTGTAAACTCTACCAACCTGACCTTACGTGCTCCACTGGAGGGCATAACTTCACGTTTTTGGTAAACCCGTGATCATACCAGGTCTCGTGAGCTCGACATGGTTGACGTCAAGCGTGCACGAGGTGTAGTATTCATCACAGTTTCTATTATTTAAGCCTCACAAAGTGACTTCAGACCTGAACTGGTCCTTAAAAAGTGGGTTTTTGAAAATTTCTGAAAAATTTCAAGATTTGCTTCTAAACTTCTAAGCCTTGTAACATCCCCCAAAAATAAAATGTAATTCCCAAAATGATTATATTATAGAAGTAGAGAAATTGAAACTTGGAAATTTGCTAATTTTTCAAAATTTTGGGTAAATTTTGTATTTTTTTATAAATAAAAATGTTTTTTTTTTTTTTTTACTCCATTTTACCAGTGTCATGAAGTACAATATGTGACAAAAAAACAATCTCAGAATGGCCTGGATAGGTAAAAGCATTTTAAAGTTATTCACACATAAAGTGACACTAGTCAGATTTGCAAAACATGTAGTGGTCCTTAACGTGAAATATGACCGTGTCCTTAAGGGGTTAAATCCTTTACCACTACACCACCAGTATCTCTTTACATGACAGCAGTGATGCCTGTAAATACAAAATATCATCACTGCCTCAATGTAAACCATACGTGTCAATACTGGAGAATGTGACGCACTGTGCAGAATTTTTTGGGCATAAGTCCAAACCCCTTTGCAGGTCACAACGTTTAACAAAGCCCAAGCAAAGGTGTTAGAGGATCAACGTGAGCAAAGGGCACAAACAGGGGGTCATAACTGAAACAGAGGCATTAGGGTCACCTGAGGCAGGGTAATAGTGGGGTTCCTGGAACAGGTGTATTAGGGGGGCAACTAGGGTAGAGGCAATATTAGTGGTGCATTTAGAGTGGGGGCATCTGGAGCTGGGGCACTTATGGGGGTACATCTAAAGCAGAGGCATTAGGGTCATCTATGGCAGGGTCAGCATGGGGATCCTGGAGCAGCTTCAGGGGTATTAGGGGGGCAACTGGAGAAGATTCAATATTAGGGGTGCATCTGGAGCTGAGGCACTTATGGGGGTTCACCTAAAGCAGAGGCATTGGGGGGACCTAGGGCAGAGTCCCCCCCCCCAATGCCCCTCTGAACTCTGCAGAAAGCAGCACATATATACAGATCTGTTTCTGCTATAAAGGAGTCCCCCATTTCCCACTTACAGCCTTCTACAGCTCACTATTGTCACACACCTGAGAAATCAGACCAGCACCGCAGAGGAGTCCTTCTCTCCAGCAGCCACAGTTTCCTGACAGCAGGGAGGGCAAGAGGAGGCAGACACCTTCTGTCCTTCTTCACAGCGTGCAGCCCCAGAAGTCTAGAAGATACTGCGGGGCCTCCTGTACAATGTACACCAGTAGGAGGCTGCATCAGTGTGCCATACTGCCACCTAGTGGTTACAATAATTATCTCTCCTGAGTAAGGAGAAATAATTACTCCTCCATCTTATCTCGGGTGCAGGAGACTGGGGGTCCACAGAGGAATCCCCCACCTTCCCAGCGTACCAGTCTGAGCCTGAACAAAATATGCCAACACAATCGTTCATCAGTGAGTGTTATGAAGGTCTAGGACAAAACTGAAACATTCCCTCTCTGAACATCTTGTCTGCGGTATAGCCTTCAGTCATTGTTCTGCGTTTTTACATAGATATTTTTTATACTATGCAGGATTTCAATAACAAAAACAACACAGGCCAAGGACTTTACTCCCCCCCACCCCACCCCTTCCCATGGTGCACGCTGAATAGTTACTGCAACAATCAGAACAAGAATCCAATGCACTAAACCAGTCCTCATTATCATCTATGGCACAAAGACTCTAACTTCCACAAGTTAGAGTGAACTTTTCAAAGCGCTACAATAAGATTGTGTTCTATAGCAATAAAGGCTGAGACCAGCCACTATATGCACCACACGGCCACAAAACATGAAATTCCTACAAATGCAAAACACACCAGCGGTAATGTTCATACAAATCTTTATTAAACAAATATGCATACAAACAAGATAAATAATTTGTTGAATGATAAAAACCTAGTAGGGAAATGCAGAGAAGTGTGGATGAAACCCCCCAGGCCAGTACGTATATCAATACATCATTGTTGCATAAAGTTGCTGCTGCCTGTGTGGTACACCGGACACTGTATAGAAATGCTGAAACAATCAATGTGCTCAAGTAACAGTCTCATCAATGAATGCACAAATACACCACAGGTCTGAAAAATTCAACACTGGGTGGTTTGAGAAGACCAAAGAGCATAACACTGTACGGGGTTACCACTTGCCCATGGTATCAACACACAAACAGCAACACAAGCACACCAGGTACATAACAGATAACCAACCTGGCTGGAGGGACAAACAGCAACACAAGCATACTAGGTACATAACAGATAACCAACCTGGCTGGAGGGACAAACAGCAACACAAGCATACTAGGTACATAACAGATAACCAACCTGGCTGGAGGGACGGCCCTCCAGCCAGGTTGGTTATCTGCTATGTACCGCTTGTGTTGCTGTATGTGTGTTGATACCATGGGCAAGTGGTAGCCCGTACAGTGTTATGCTCTTTGGTCTTCTCAAACCACCCAGTGTTGAATTTTTCAGACCTGTGGTGTATTTGTGCATTCATTGATGAGACTGTTACTTGATTGTTTCAGCATTTCTATACAGTGTCCGGTGTACCATACAGGCAGCAGCAACTTTATGCAACAATGATGTATTGATATACGTACTGGCCCTGGGGGTTTCATCCACACTTCTCTGCATTTCCCTACTGGGTTTTTATCATTCAACTAATTATTTATCTTGTTTGTATGCATATTTGTTTAATAAAGATTTGTATGAACATTACCGGTGTGTGTTGCATTTGTAGCAGTTTCATAATAAGATTGTGTTCACATCACATTTTTGTCCCTCGTTTAACATATACGTTGAGAGGGGGATGCAAAAGCGTGGTATGCTACAATTTTTCCATCGCAGAGTCCAGCAACAAAACCCCCCCAAAAAACATTGAACAGATAAGAATGTTGTAAATTGCAATCACTGTAGGTAGGGATAGATGAGCACAGTGAGTCCCTGGACTAGAACCCAGCCCGCTTACCCTACCTACCTGCAGTGTAATCCCTATATGGCAGAACCGCAACTGGACGACAGTCCCTACTCTAGTATAGGTGCAGGGCAAACAAGACACACAACACGGACAACACAAAAACAGAGTAGTACAAACAGGGACAGAACCAGATGGGCTATGCAGAACCAAAACATGAGATAGAGAGTGCTCAGAAGACAAGCTGGGGTCAGGACGACTGGAAACAAATAGCAATACAGGAATAAGGGAACCAGCTTGAGCCGATAAAGGTTATCAATGGCAATAATGTCTGGCCAGGAAGGGATTTAAATAGAGCGCTGAGTCCCTGAATTAAAACCTGAAAGGTCCATTGACTTGGTGCTCCATTAGTCAGAAACACTAGTAATGGAGCAGCTGAGCTAATCAGCCCACTGCTAATCTCGTCCGCTGTGGGGAGAAGCAGAGCATTGCATCCTGTTACTAAGGATGTGGTCCACCCCCAGGGGTATGGCTAGCAGCATGTCTCTCCTGGTGTAGATGTGCTGAGGCTGAGGATCGTGCCGCTGGAGCCCGGACAGGTAATTTTATTACATTACCCCCCCTCTTAGGAGGGGCCACCAGACCCTCAACATAAGAAGCAGGTTTCGATGGAAACTCGAGATGAAACTTCCTCTTTAAACAAGGAGCGTGAACATCCCGAGCAGCGACCCATATCCTTTTTTTAGCACCGTATCCCTTTCAATGAATAAAGTACTAAAGAGGACTTGAAGAATTTTTTCTACCTTGTACTCTAAATTGCCTTGAATTACAACTGGATCGGGAGGATTAATTGGAGGAATCACAGGAAGAATGTACTTCTTAAAGGGGTTGTCTCATCTCGCTAGGATATGCCCTGATTGCTCCCTCCAAGACCCAGATGCTGCCACCACCCTGTATAACACCACAATAAGTACAGCTCTGGACATTGTTGCCCCCCTCACACACAACAAAACCCGAAAAATCAACCATCAACCCTGGCACACCAACCTGACCTAAAAAGCTTCCAGGGCTGCTGAGCGGTGATAGAAGAAATTCCACTTTTAGGCCTCATGCACACGACCGTTGTGTGCATCCGTGGCCGTTGTGCCGTTTTCCGTTTTTTTTCGCGGACCCATTGACTTTCAATGGGTCCGTGGAAAAATCGGAAAATGCACCGTTTTGCAGCCGAGGCCGTGATCCGTGTATCCTGTCCGTCAAAAAAATAGGACCTGTCCTATTTTTTTGACGGACAACGGTTCACGGACCCATTCAAGTCAATGGGTCCGTGAAAGAACACGGATGCACACAAGATTGGCATCCGTGTCCGTGATCCGTGGCCGTAGGTTGCTTTCATACAGACGGATCCGAAGATCCGTCTGCATAAAAGCTTTTTCTGATCTAAGTTTTCACTTCGTGAAAACTCATTTCCGACAGTATATTCTAACACAGAAGCGTTCCCATGGTGATGGAGACGCTTCTAGTTAGAATACACTGCAAACTTTGTACAAGACTGCCCCCTGCTGCCTGGCAGCACCCGATCTCTTACAGGGGGATATGATAGCACAATTAACCCCTTCAGGTGCGTTACCTAAAGGGGTTAATTGTATTATCATATTCCCCTGTAAGAGATCAGGGCTGCCAGGCAGCAGGGGGCAGACCCCCCCCCCTCCCCAGTTTGAATATCGTTGGTGGCACAGTGCGCGCCCACCATCGCCCCCCCTCCCTCCCTCTATTGTAATAAATCGTTGGTGGCACAGTGTGCCAACCACCATCGCCCCCCCTCCCCTCCCTCTATAGCAGTAACAACATTGGTGGCAGTGTGCGGCCTCCCATTCCTCCCCCCCCCATCATTGGTGGCAGCGGAGTTCCGATCGGAGTCCCAGTTTAATCGCTGGGGCTCCGATCGGTAACCATGGCAACCAGGAAGCTACTGCAGCCCTGGTTGCCATGGTTACTTAGCAATAGTACAACAGTATAAGATTCATACTTACCTGCTTGCTGCTGCGATGTCTGTGACCGGCCGGGAGCTCCTCCTACTGGTAAGTGACAGTTTTTTAGCAATGCGCCGCACAGACCTTTCACTTACCAGTAGGAGGAGCTCCCGGCCGTTCACAGACATCGCAGCAGCAAGCAGGTAAGTATGAATCTTCTACTGTTGTACTATTGCTAAGTAACCATGGCAACCAGGGCTGCAGTAGCGTCCTGGTTGCCATGGTTACCGATCGGAGCCCCAGCGATTAAACTGGGACTCCGATCGGAACTCCGCTGCCACCAATGATGGGGGGGGGGGAATGGGAGGCCGCACACTGCCACCAATGTTGTTACTGCTATAGAGGGAGGGGGGGGGGCGATGGTGGTTGGCACACTGTGCCACCAACGATTTAATACAATAGAGGGAGGGATGGGGGGGCGATGGTGGGCGCACACTGTGCCACCAACGATTTATTACAATAGAGGGAGGGAGGGGGGGGGCGATGGTGGGCGCACACTGTGCCACTAACGATTTCTAACATTAGAGGGAGGAAGGGGGGGCCCGATGGGGGGCGCACACTGTGCCACCAACGATATTCAAACTGGGGAGTGGGGGTCTGCCCCCTGCTGCCTGGCAGCCCTGATCTCTTACAGGGGAATATGATAGTACAATTAACCCCTTTAGGTGCCGCACCTGAAGGGGTTAATTGTGCTATCATATCCCCCTGTAAGAGATCGGGTGCTGCCAGGAAGCAGGGGGCAGTCTTGTACAAAGTTTGTAGTGTATTCTAACCTGAAGCGTCCCCATCACCATAGGAACGCCTCTGTGTTAGAATATACTGTCGGATCTGAGGTTCACGAAGTAGCTCATATCCGACAGTATATTCTAACATAGAGGCGTTCCCATGGTGATGGGGACGCTTCAAGTTAAAATATACCATCGGATTGGAGAAAACTCCAATCCGATGGTATAAAAGAACTCCAGACTTTACATTGAAAGTCAATGGGGACGGATCCGTTTGAAATGGCACCATATTGTGTCAACATCAAACGGATCCGTCCCCATTGACTTGCATTGTAATTCAGGACGGATCCGTTTGGCTCCGCACGGCCAGGCGGACACCAAAACGACTTTTTTTTCATGTCCGTGGATCCTCCAAAAATCAAGGAAGACCCACGGACGAAAAAACGGTCACGGATCACGGACCCACGGACCCCGTTTTTGCGGACCGTGAAAAAAAACTGTCGTGTGCATGAGGCCTAAGGATCACTTCACCACATACAAGCAATCCCTCCTCATATGTAAATCCTCACTCGCTGATGCAAAACAGGCCTACTTTTCATCTCTCATATCTTTCCTGTCCCACATGCAGTGTCCCACATATGTGTGAGAATGGGACACTTCAAACATCTTGATATATATATATATATATATATATATATATATATACACATACATGTGTTTATTCGCATTGTATGGTATTTCCTGATTTCCTGTTTTCTGGCTGGCAGTGTCATTACATCCATTCGCCCCTAGGTGGTGCTGGCACCACATAGCATATAGTGGGGTGTGTCTATGGTACACTGTCACTGAGGCCAACTACCTAAAACATAGCTTTTATTATCAATATAATAAAATCACAAGGTCCCTCACAAACATACAGCAAAAACGAACACAAATAGTAAGAAACCATCAAGGATCAGGTGTGGATGTTACAATACCAGCGGTGGACACAGGGCAATACCATATGGGTCCCTAGTGTGTCCCTAAGATATCCCTGGTCTATTCTCTGCCCAGAGATGCCCCCAGATGGTAGAGGCACTCTGTCCCCGTGCCTAAAACTACCTGTCCTTAAAGCACCCTTACAACAAGAATTGGCCCATATGGATGCCTGGGTCATTCAATGCACTGGATAAAATACTGTTGGTTATTAAATTACAGTCCTAGTCTCAACGCGTTTCCCCTTCAATGGCAGGTTCGTCAGGAGACAAAAGAGAAAGTGGACAATCCAGTGAGTCACTATCAATATTCAGTGGCCACACGCCAACGGTTTAGCATAATCAAACCAAATTAAACCAAAATAAATTACTGGAGCACCCTCCAGGCAGTGTTCAGCTGTCAGAAAGTTCACAACGATAGTGCAAATATGTGGATTACAACAAGCGCAGAGTAGAAAAGATAAATTGATACTCATCTGTTAACACATCGGTCCTGAACAGCAGTCTGCAGCATGGGGTGCTCCAGGGGGCACTAAAAATACGGCTCCAATTTGTGCACTGATCCCTAAGTTATTTATACCCCCAGGTGTGGCGGTCCCCAATTAAGTCCCACCAATCACAGTGGTCTCGTGTATGTCATATGACCTTATCCCCGGCCAACCCCTAAAGGTAAAAGGGGTATATGGACTATATCATGTACAGGGAGTGAAGTGCAGAATTATTAGGCAAATGAGTATTTTGACCACATCATCCTCTTTATGCATGTTGTCTTACTCCAAGCTGTATAGGCTTGAAAGCCTACTACCAATTAAGCCTATTAGGTGATGTGCATCTCTGTAATGAGAAGGGGTGTGGTCTAATGACATCAACACCCTATATCAGGTGTGCATAATTATTAGGCAACTTCCTTTCCTTTGGCAAAATGGGTCAAAAGAAGGACTTGACAGGCTCAGAAAAGTCAAAAATAGTGAGATATCTTGCAGAGGGATGCAGCACTCTTAAAATTGCAAAGCTTCTGAAGCGTGATCATCGAACAATCAAGCGTTTCATTCAAAATAGTCAACAGGGTCGCAAGAAGCGTGTGGAAAAACCAAGGCGCAAAATAACTGCCCATGAACTGAGAAAAGTCAAGCGTGCAGCTGCCAAGATGCCACTTGCCACCAGTTTGGCCATATTTCAGAGCTGCAACATCACTGGAGTGCCCAAAAGCACAAGGTGTGCAATACTCAGAGACATGGCCAAGGTAAGAAAGGCTGAAAGACGACCACCACTGAACAAGACACACAAGCTGAAACGTCAAGACTGGGCCAAGAAATATATCAAGACTGATTTTTCTAAGGTTTTATGGACTGAGGAAATGAGAGTGAGTCTTGATGGGCCAGATGGATGGGCCCGTGGCTGGATTGGTAAAGGGCAGAGAGCTCCAGTCCGACTCAGACGCCAGCAAGGTGGAGGTGGAGTACTGGTTTGGGCTGGTATCATCAAAGATGAGCTTGTGGGGCCTTTTCGGGTTGAGGATGGAGTCAAGCTCAACTCCCAGTCCTACTGCCAGTTTCTGGAAGACACCTTCTTCAAGCAGTGGTACAGGAAGAAGTCTGCATCCTTCAAGAAAAACATGATTTTCATGCAGGACAATGCTCCATCACACGCGTCCAAGTACTCCACAGCGTGGCTGGCAAGAAAGGGTATAAAAGAAGAAAATCTAATGACATGGCCTCCTTGTTCACCTGATCTGAACCCCATTGAGAACCTGTGGTCCATCATCAAATGTGAGATTTACAAGGAGGGAAAACAGTACACCTCTCTGAACAGTGTCTGGGAGGCTGTGGTTGCTGCTGCACGCAATGTTGATGGTGAACAGATCAAAACACTGACAGAATCCATGGATGGCAGGCTTTTGAGTGTCCTTGCAAAGAAAGGTGGCTATATTGGTCACTGATTTGTTTTTGTTTTGTTTTTGAATGTCAGAAATGTATATTTGTGAATGTTGAGATGTTATATTGGTTTCACTGGTAAAAATAAATAATTGAAATGGGTATATATTTGTTTTTTGTTAAGTTGCCTAATAATTATGCACAGTAATAGTCACCTGCACACACAGATATCCCCCTAAAATAGATAAAACTAAAAACAAACTAAAAACTACTTCCAAAAATATTCAGCTTTGATATTAATGAGTTTTTTGGGTTCATTGAGAACATGGTTGTTGTTCAATAATAAATATAATCCTCAAAAATACAACTTGCCTAATAATTCTGCACTCCCTGTATGTGGGATATATATATTTTATTGCTGTGTTGATAAGAGTGCCTCACAGGTGATTAACGTCATTCAGGCGTCCATAACCCATTTCCCATAGCATATGACAGGAGCCATCGCTTACCCCGATCCGCTTGCAGCTTCCGCATCCATGGGTGGAACGCATGCCGAGAATTAAAGATGGCCGTGCGTTCCACCATGAAAAGGCCAATCCAGGCCGTCCACGTCATCACAGGGGTGCGGCGGCTGGATCGCATGTGTGTTTGCGTTCCAGCGTGGCATCCCGTGGGCGTGGTTATGTGCTCCACCAGTCTGTAGCCATAGCTCCGGTCCCCACATCAGCAATAATAGACAGGGAGGTAAGGTAATATTCAAACCCTGGGACTGAGGTGCTATGGCTATTCCTGGTCACATGAGGGATGGTGAGGGGGAAATATAAACCCCAAATTGTGTTAACAATAAGCTTATATTCCCACAAAGCCGATACAGTGAGTCACTCACTCTCCACATATATGATAGGGTGGATTAATGGATGGATGAGACACTTCCTCTGTAAATAGAAAGTCACTCTCTCCGTATACATGAGGAAATAGGTTTGTTCAGGAGCAGCAACACAAGCGGCTTGTAAAGAGCGAGGATGGTGGTCATGCAGCAGCTGGGCAGGGGATCACAGATCCAACGCGATCCAAAGACGTGTAGAAAGATGGAGGGCCACAGCAGCATATCACCAAAATTCTTCTTTATTTAGAAAAACACCTCACAGCAAGGCATAAAAAATATTTTGCAGCAACGTTTCGGCTAGGTGTAGCCTTTGTCAAGCATGTTTAACAATTAAAATCACAGCCTATAAATCACAAATAATAGGACCACCCACACCACTGAACAACCAATAGAAATTGATGTGTATATGTCACACCTGCACAATCGACATGGGAACACCAACATATTAAGGCATATTAACCAGCTGATGCAGATTGCAACAATCATACCTGTGTGGGGCCACACCGCACAGACACCCATAGTAGATCCAGCGTCTCGCGCTCAGTGATGCGCATGTCCGCATACGTCACCACAGGGCGACATGCGCAAGGCATCACTATGTGTATATGCCAAGCAGCATCCGGATACACAGTCCGCGCTAGTCCAAACGCGTCATCAAGGGGCGGCCGGCCGACGTCACAAGGCCACTCCCACATGACGCTCCAGGCTGACGTGTGTATGAGGAACCAACGGAGCTACCAATAGGAGGCGCTCGCACTACTGCCAAACACAAACAGTGTGCAGAGTGCTTTATGGAATAAAGACACAACTTAGTAGGGCGGACATGTTGCGCAATCTTACATGTTATTGGCGCAGGGGGAGATTAAAGCATCTGTGGAAAAATGTGCGCACCATACAGGTTTTGCAGACCAAATACAGTAAAGGCATCAACAGTTGGCAATAAGAACCATCTGTGTCTGACATAGAGTCTCATTCACAAATGGTTCTTCATGTCAAGATACCTAGACAAAAGAAGTAGTAACCAGGTTGAACTCTATTGTCGATTGTGCAGCGTTACATAGTGGTGTGATAAAGACATGAAATATAAAAACATAGCAAAGTATTGTAACAGAAGAGAAATAACTGATACCAGCCACATTGAATATTAGATTTAATCCAGATTTAGCTGATGCCAGCCACATTAAATTCTAGATTTAATCCAAATGGCTGTAAAGATTTCAATGTGTAGATCCATTTGAGCTCCTTCTTCCTTAGTATTGCATCCTTGTCTCCCCCTCTCCGTAAAGGACCCACGCTGTCAATGACCCTAAAGCGAAGTTGGTTCACTGAATGTCCTGCCTCTACGAAATGTTTCGCAACGGGTTTATCCATATTCATCTTGCGTATGGTACTCTTATGCTTGTTAATACGTTGCCTAACTTCCATGGTGGTCTCTCCCACATAAATAAGGCTGCAAGGACACTGGATGGCGTATATCACATCCTGTGACCTGCAGGTATAATAGCCGTTGATTTTATATTTTTTACCACTATATGGGTGGGAGAAATGATCACCCTTGAGAACGTTACCACAATTACAACAAGATAAACAAGGATAAGTGCCGTTTTTACGCGCTGCAAGTAGTTTTTGTGTCAATGACTGGCCACCTATATCAGTAGTACAGAGTAGTAGTGCGAGTGCCTCCTATTGGTAGCTCCGTTGGTTCCTCATACACACGTCAGCCTGGAGCGTCATGTGGGAGTGGCCTTGTGACGTCGGCCGGCCGCCCCTTGATGACGCGTTTGGACTAGCGCGGACTGTGTATCTGGATGCTGCTTGGCATATACACATAGTGATGCCTTGCGCATGTCGCCCTGTGGTGACGTATGCGGACATGCGCATCACTGAGCGCGAGACGCTGGATCTACTATGGGTGTCTGTGCGGTGTGGCCCCACACAGGTATGATTGTTGCAATCTGCATCAGCTGGTTAATACAGGTGTGACATATACACACCAATTTCTATTGGTTGTTCAGTGGTGTGGGTGGTCCTATTATTTGTGATTTATAGGCTGTGATTTTAATTGTTAAACATGCTTGACAAAGGCTACTCCTAGCCGAAACGTTGCTGCAAAATATTTTTTATGCCTTGCTGTGAGGTGTTTTTCTAAATAAAGAAGAATTTTGGTGATATGCTGCTGTGGCCCTCCATCTTTCTATCCGTATACATGAGGTGACCGTGGTCAGCCACTATTGCCCATCGGTATGGAACAATGCGCTCTTCTTACCCTTCCATACAAGTGGTAAGGGGAATCTATATATTAATGCATAAGGATGAAAAGAATTATGGGTGAACGTCAAAAATTGATACCACCCGTAAGGCATCTCCTTGACCCGAGGGGTGTCATATTGGCAACCCGCAGGTTAGGGCTAGGGGGATTGCTGCCCTGTAGACTGGGGTTAGGGATATCAGTGGTGCTGTATGTAATAAATATACATTATATCAAAAGTGGACCTTGATCGTTGGAAAGGTCCTAACGATAAAGAAAGTGACACTTCGCGTGTCGATACCAAGTTCCGTCATATGAGAAAGAAGTTTCAAAGTTGTTCTAACAGGAATGCTGGGTATTTTACAGAAAACATGAAAACGTAAGCTGTTCATTTAAACCCCCCGGGGACTGCGAGCGGAACCGGAAAATCCACTCCGTCTCTTTCTGGAGGATTCTCCGGTCCCAGTCTCCCCTCCTGTGGGAGGGTCTAATCAATTCCAGTGCAGAGAATTTGATTAATTGAGAGTCCCCACACCGAAATGTGCCCAACGGTTTTCGGTCGAGCCAGGTTCCTTTCGGGACAGGTGTCTATGGTAGCTTAAAGAGGATTGAGGAGTGAGAGGTTGTTGAATTGAGAGGAGGAAGAAGCAAGTTCATGGAGGGGAGAGACAGACCTAAGTCACCATGTAACTGCTGTACTTCCCTCTGGGCCCTGATCAAGCCTGGAGAAGATAATTGCAAAAGACCAGCACCAGACAGTGAGTCTATACACCGAGATGCAAGGAGACTAGTGAGGGTAACAGCTAACTAAGGCTTATAGACCTTATTAGCACACGTGATCAGGAGAAGCTTACAGAATGACTGAACACAACCAGACAATTTAGGCCAAATTGTTATTATCACTATCTTAACCTTCCGGGTGGCAGTTAGAAAACATAAAATCCGCTTCTAGATGAGTTTCCTGCCAAAAAATGAAGCAGATGTGTTTGCCTGCCGTGAGGGGGACCCCTTAAAGGAGAACTTAAAGGCCCTTAAAGGACAATTCCTGGAATACATTTGCCACTACCAGACAATAGGATTAACAGTGAACTTATCACCTATGCCATATAAAACGCTTCTTATTGGTGAACTGTACCAACTGTCCAGAGACTATTGGTTGTCAGTAAATGTTCAACTGGTTTACAACTACCGTCTCCTCATTCTTACTACCACTACTTTCAACATTTGCACCTAACGGTGCTGGTGTCAAGAACCAGGGGCCCAGCCACAAGCACCCTAAACATCACCACCATCAAGGGCATCTCAACCAACAATGGAGAATGCCCTGGAAGATTTTGTGCTGTCTTCCCCTCCACTGCACTGCCGTGAGTAGGGATGAGCGAACCCAAACTGTATAGTTCGGGTTCGTACTGAATTTTGGGGTGTCCGTGACACGGACCCGAACCCGAACATTTTCGTAAAAGTCTGGTTCGGTGTTCGGCGCTTTCTTGGCGCTTTTTGAAAGGCTGCAAAGCAGCCAATCAACAAGCGTCATACTACTTGCCCCAAGAGGCCATCACAGTCATGCCTACTATTGGCATGGCTGTGATTGGCCAGTGCAGCATGTTACCCAGCCTCTATTTAAGCTGGAGTCACGTAGCGCCGCGCATCACTCTGCTCTGATCAGTGTAGGGAGAGGATGCAGCTGCTGCTGTTAGGGCGAGATTAGGCAGGGATTTACTCAGCAAAAACACTTAATAAAGTAATCGATCTACAGCTGTAAATCATTCAACTTCTGCTATTTAATTGCTCATTGTTTTTAGGCTGCCCAGAGCGTTTTTCTGTCACTTTTTTCTGGGGTGATCGGCGGCCATTTTGTGTCTTGTGGTGCGCCAGCACAAGCTGCCACCAAATACATTTAACCATCAATAGTGTGTTTTTTTTTTGCTATATCCTACATCAGGTGCTTGGCTGTGCTTGCTATTTTATTGAGGGGTGAAATACAATTGCCAAAATAGCAGTACCCTAAATCTGGTGTTTCAACTGTGGCTAGCCAATTGTAATACTGTCTGCTGTCTGGCAAAGGATATATTTTTGTTCTGGGTTGAAATACAATTCCCAACTTAGCAATTCCCTAAATCAGTGGTTTTTGCTGTATCAGGCCAAGTTTAAATCTATCCATAAAAGGGTATATTAGATTGAAGGTGCGGATAGGGTCATCCTCAATAACTTCACACGCTACCGTGCATTTCCAAGTCTAATTCTGTCCTTAAACGTATACCTGTCATCCAGCGCCTAAATAATAGGTCTACAATTTATATTCAGCTAAATCTGTCGTTACTGCTGTGCCTGTATTAGTGTAATACGGTACCTAAATAGATAGCCAGATAGTGTTAGGTGCCTGTAAAAAAAGGCCTGAATTTGAATTCAATACATTGGGCCAAATAATTTTTTTCTTATTGTGGTGAACGGTAACAATGAGGAAAACATCTAGTAAGGGACGCGGACGCGGACATGATCGTGGTGGTGTTAGTGGACCCTCTGGTGCTGGGAGAGGACGTGGCCGTTCTGCCACAGCCACACGTCCTAGTGAACCAACTACCTCAGGTCCCAGTAGCCGCCAGAATTTACAGCGATATTTGGTGGGGCCCAATGCCGTTCTAAGGATGGTAAGGCCTGAGCAAGTACAGGCATTAGTCAATTGGGTGGCCGACAGTGGATCCAGAACGTTCACATTATCTCCCACCCAGTCTTCTGCAGAAAGCGCACAGATGGCGCCTGAAAACCAAGCCCATCAGTCTGTCACATCACCCCCATGCATATGAGGGAAACTGTCTGAGCCTCAAGTTATGCAGCAGTCTCTTCTGCTGTTTGAAGACACTGCTGAAGCGAGGCATTAATGTTCTGAACCTTAGCACAACCTGCATGACCAGGCACCTGCATGCAAAGCATGAACTGCAGTGGAGTAAACACCTTAAAAACAAGGAACTTACTCAGGCTCTCCCTGCTACCTCTTCTGCTGCCGCCTCAGCCTCTTCCTCCGCCTCTGGAGGAACGTTGGCACCTGCCGCCCAGCAAACAGAGGATGTACCACCAACTCCACCACCTCCGTCACCAAGCATCTCAACCATGTCACATGGCAGCGTTCAGCTCTCCATCTCACAAACCTTTGAGAGAAAGCGTAAATTCCAACCTAGCCACCTTCGATCCCTGGCCCTGAATGCCAGCATTTCTAAACTACTGGCCTATGAAATGCTGTCATTCAGGCTGGTGGACACAGACAGCTTCAAACAGCTCATGTCGCTTGCTGTCCCACAATATGTTGTTCCCAGCCGCCACTATTTCTCCAAGAGAGCCGTGCCTTCCTTGCACAACCAAGTATCCGATAAAATCAAGTGTGCACTGCGCAACGCCATATGTGGCAAGCTCCACCTAACCACAGATACGTGGACCAGTAAGCACGGCCAGGGACGCTATATCTCCCTAACTGCACACTGGGTAAATGTAGTGGCGGCTGGGCCCCAGGCGGAGAGCTGTTTGGCGCACGTCCTTCCGCCGCCAAGGATCGCAGGGCAACATTCTTTGCCTCCTGTTGCCTTCTCCTCCTACTCGGCTTCCTCCTCCTCTTCTTCTACCTGCTCATCCAGTCAGCCACACACCTTCACCACCAACTTCAGCACAGACCGGGGTAAACGTCAGCAGGCCATTCTGAAACTCATATGTTTGGGGGACAGGCCCCACACCGCACAGGAGTTGTGGCGGGGTATAGAACAACAGACCGATGAGTGTTTGCTGCCGGTGAGCCTCAAGCCCGGCCTGGTGGTGTGCGATAATGGGCGAAATCTCGTTGCAGCTCTGGGACTAGCCGGTTTGGCGCACAGATGGCGCCTGAAAACCAAGCCCATCAGTCTGTCACATCACCCCCATGCATATGAGGGAAACTGTCTGAGCCTCAAGTTATGCAGCAGTCTCTTCTGCTGTTTGAAGACTCTGCTGGCAGGGTTTCCCAAGGGCATCCACTTAGCCCTTCCCCAGCGGTGGAAGACATAGAATGCACTGACGCACAACCACTTATGTTTCCTGATGATGAGGACATGGGAATACCACCTCAGCACGTCTCTGATGATGACGAAAACAGGTGCCAACTGCTGCGTCTTTCTGAAGTGTGCAGACTGAACAGGAGGTCAGGGAGGAAGACTGGGTGGAAGACGATGCAGGGGACGATGAGGTCCTAGACCCCACATGGAATGAAGGTCGTGCCACTGACTTTCAGAGTTCAGAGGAAGAGGCAGTGGTGAGACCGAGCCAACAGCATAGCAAAAGAGGGAGCAGTGGGCAAAAGCAGAACACCCGCCGCCTAGAGAGTCCGTCTGCTACTGGCCACCGCCATCTGGGACCGAGCACCCCAAAGGCAGCTTCAAGGAGTTCCCTGGCGTGGCAGTTCTTCAAACAATGTGCTGACGACAAGACCCGAGTGGTTTGCACGCTGTGCCATCAGAGCCTGAAGCGAGGCATTAATGTTCTGAACCTTAGCACAACCTGCATGACCAGGCACCTGCATGCAAAGCATGAACTGCAGTGGAGTAAACACCTTAAAAACAAGGAACTTACTCAGGCTCTCCCTGCTACCTCTTCTGCTGCCGCCTCAGCCTCTTCCTCCGCCTCTGGAGGAACGTTGGCACCTGCCGCCCAGCAAACAGAGGATGTACCACCAACACCACCACCTCCGTCACCAAGCATCTCAACCATGTCACATGGCAGCGTTCAGCTCTCCATCTCACAAACCTTTGAGAGAAAGCGTAAATTCCCACCTAGCCACCTTCGATCCCTGGCCCTGAATGCCAGCATTTCTAAACTACTGGCCTATGAAATGCTGTCATTCAGGCTGGTGGACACAGACAGCTTCAAACAGCTCATGTCGCTTGCTGTCCCACAATATGTTGTTCCCAGCCGCCACTATTTCTCCAAGAGAGCCGTGCCTTCCTTGCACAACCAAGTATCCGATAAAATCAAGTGTGCACTGCGCAACGCCATCTGTGGCAAGCTCCACCTAACCACAGATACGTGGACCAGTAAGCACGGCCAGGGACGCTATATCTCCCTAACTGCACACTGGGTAAATGTAGTGGCGGCTGGGCCCCGGGCGGAGAGCTGTTTGGCGCACGTCCTTCCGCCGCCAAGGATCGCAGGGCAACATTCTTTGCCTCCTGTTGCCTTCTCCTCCTACTCGGCTTCCTCCTCCTCTTCTTCTACCTGCTCATCCAGTCAGCCACACACCTTCACCACCAACTTCAGCACAGACCGGGGTAAACGTCAGCAGGCCATTCTGAAACTCATATGTTTGGGGGACAGGCCCCACACCGCACAGGAGTTGTGGCGGGGTATAGAACAACAGACCGATGAGTGTTTGCTGCCGGTGAGCCTCAAGCCCGGCCTGGTGGTGTGCGATAATGGGCGAAATCTCGTTGCAGCTCTGGGACTAGCCGGTTTGACGCACATCCCTTGCCTGGCGCATGTGCTGAATTTGGTGGTGCAGAAGTTCATTCACAACTACCCCGACATGTCAGAGCTGCTGCATAAAGTGCGGGCCATCTGTGCTCGCTTCCGGCGTTCACATCCTGCCGCTGCTCGCCTGTCCGCGCTACAGCGTAACTTCAGCCTTCCCGCTCACCGCCTCATATGCGACGTGCCCACCAGGTGGAACTCCACCTTGCACATGCTGGACAGACTGTGCGAGCAGCAGCAGGCCATAGTGGAGTTTCAGCTGCAGCATTCACGGGTCAGTCGCACTGCGGAACAGCACCACTTCACCACCAATGACTGGGCCTCCATGCGAGACCTATGTGTCCTGTTGCGCTGTTTCGAGTACTCCACCAACATGGCCAGTGGCAATGATGCCCTTATCAGCGTTACAATACCATTTCTATGTCTCCTTGAGAAAACACTTAGGGTGATGATGGAAGAGGAGGTGGCCCAGGAGGAGGAGGAAGAGGGGTCATTTTTAGCACTTTCAGGCCAGTCTCTTCAAAGTGACTCAGAGGGAGGTTTTTTGCAACAGCAGAGGCCAGGTACAAATGTGGACAGCCAGGGCCCACTACTGGAGGACGAGGAGGAGGTGGGGAGGTGGAGGAGGATGAGGATGAAGCATGTTCACAGCGGGGTGGCACCCAACGTAGCTCGGGCCCATCACTGGTGCGTGGCTGGGGGGAAACGCAGGACGATGACGATACGCCTCCCACAGAGGACAGCTTGTCCTTACCTCTGAGCAGCCTGGCACACATGAGCGACTACATGCTGCAGTGCCTGCGCAACGACAGCAGAGTTGCCCACATTTTAACGTGTGCGGACTACTGGGTTGCCACCCTGCTGGATCCCCGGTACAAAGACAATTGTACAATTGCCCACCTTACTTCCTGCACTAGAGCGTGATAGGAAGATGCGCGAGTACAAGCGCACATTGGTAGACGCGCTGCTGAGAGCATTCCCAAATGTCACAGGGGAACAAGTGGAAGCCCAAGGCGAAGGTAGAGGAGGAGCAAGAGGTCGCCAACGCAGCTGTGTCACGGCCAGCTCCTCTGAGGGCAGGGTTAGCATGGCAGAGATGTGGAAAAGTGTTGTCAACACGCCACAGCTAACTGCACCACCACCTGATACGGAACGTGTTAGCAGGAGGCAACATTTCACTAACATGGTGGAACAGTACATGTGCACACCCCTCCACGTACTGACTGATGGTTCGGCCCCATTCAACTTCTGGGACTCCAAATTGTCCACGTGGCCAGAGCTAGCCTTTTATGCCTTGGAGGTGCTGGCCTGCCCGGTGGCCAGCGTTTTGTCTGAACGTGTATTCGGCAGGGGGCGTCATTACAGACAAACGCAGCCGCCTGTCTACAGCCAAAATGGACAAGCTGACGTTCATAAAAATGAACCAGGCATGGATCCCACAGGACCTGTCCATCCCTTGTGCAGATTAGACATTTATAACTACCTCCCCTTAACCATATATTATTGTACTCCAGGGCACTTCCTCATTCAATCCTCTTTTTCTTTTCTTTTTACCATTATATTGCGGGGCAACCCAAAGTTGAATGAACCTCTCCTCTGTCTGGGTGCCGGGGGCTAAAAATATCTGACAGTGGCCTGTTCCAGTGTTGGGTGACATGAAGCATGATTCTCTGTTATGACATAAAGCCTGATTCTCTACTATAGGACTTCTCTCCTCTGTCTGGGTGCCGGGGCCTAAAAATATCTGACAGTGGCCTGTTCCAGAGGTGGGTGACATGAAGCCTGATTCTCTGCTATGACACGAGGCCTGATTCTCTGCTATGACATGAAGCCTGATTCTCTGCTATGGAACCTCTCTCTTCTGTCTGGGTGCCGGGGCCTAAATATCGGACAATGGCCTGTTCCAATGGTGGATGACTTAAAGCCTGATTCTCTGCTATAACATGAAGCCTGATTCTCTGCAATGGGACCTCTCTCCTCTGTCTGGGTGCCGGGGCCTAAATATCTGACAATGGCCTGTTCCAATGGTGGGTGACGTGAAGCCTGATTCTCTGCTATGACATGAAGCCTGATTCTCTGCTACGACATGAAGCCTGATTCTCTGCTATGGAACCTCTCTCTTCTGTCTGGGTGCCGTGGCCTAAATATCTGACAATGGCCTGTTCCAATTGTGGGTGACTTGAAGCCTGATTCTCTGCTATGACATGAAGCCTGATTCTCTGCAATGGGACCTCTCTCCTCTGTCTGGGTGCCGGGGCCTAAATAACTGACAATGGCCTGTTCCAATGGTGGGTGATGTGAAGCCTGATTCTCTGCTATGACATGAAGCCTGATTCTCTGCTATAACATGAAGCCTGATTCTCTGCTATAAGACCTCTCTCCTCTGTCTGGGTGCCGGGGCCTAAAAATATCTGACAGTGGCCTGTTCCAGTGTTGGGTGACATGAAGCATGATTCTCTGCTATGACATGAAGCCTGATTCTCTGCTATGGGGCCTCTCTCCTCTGTCTGGGTGCCGGGGCCTAAAAATATCTGACAGTGGCCTTTTCCAGTGTTGGGTGACATGAAGCATGATTCTCTGTTATGACATGAAGCCTGATTCTCTACTATGGGACCTCTCTCCTCTGTCTGGGTGACGGGGCCTAAAAATATCTGACAGTAGCCTGTTCCAGTGGTGGGTGACATGAAGCCTGATTCTCTGCTATGACACAAAGCCTGATTCTCTGCTATGACATGAAGCCTGATTCTCTGCTATGGAACCTCTCTCTTCTGTCTGGGTGCCGTGGCCTAAATATCTGACAATGGCCTGTTCCAATGGTGGGTGACGTGAAGCCTGATTCTCTGCTATGACATGAAGCCTGATTCTCTGCAATGGGACCTCTCTCCTCTGTCTGGGTGCCGGGGCCTAAATATCTGACAATGGCCTGTTCCAATAGTGGATGACGTGAAGCCTGATTCTCTGCTATGACATGAAGCCTGATTCTCTGCTATGACATGAAGCCTGATTCTCTGCTATGGGACCTCTCTCCTCTGTCTGGGTGCCGAGGCCTAAAAATATCTGACAGTGGCCTGTTCCAGTGTTGGGTGACATGAAGCATGATTCTCTGCTATGACATGAAGCCTGATTCTTTACTATGGGACCTCTCTCCTCTGTCTGGGTGCCGGGGCCTAAAAATATCTGACAGTGGCTTGTTCCAGTGTTGGGTGACATGAAGCATGATTCTCTGCTATGATATGAAGCCTGATTCTCTACTATGGGACCTCTCTCCTCTGTCTGGGTGCCGGGGCCAAAAAATATCTGACAGTGGCCTGTTTCAGTGGTGGGTGACATGAAGCCTGATTCTCTGCTATGACATGAAGCCTGATTCTCTGCTATGACATGAAGCCTGATTCTCGTCTATGGGACCTCTCTCCTCTGTCTGGGTGCTGAGGCCTCAAAATATCTGACAGTGGCCTGTTCCAGTGTTGGGTGACATGAAGCATGATTCTCTGCTATGACATGAAGCCTGATACTCTACTATGGGGCCTCTCTCCTTTGTCTGGGTGCCGGGGCCTAAAAATATCTGACAGTGGCCTGTTCCAGTGTTGGGTGACATGAAGCATGATTCTCTGCTATGATATGAAGCCTGATTCTCTACTATGGGACCTCTCTCCTCTGTCTGGGTGCCGGGGCCTAAAAATATCTGACAGTGGCCTGTTCCAGTGTTGGGTGACATGAAGCCTGATTCTCTGCTATGACATGAAGCCTGATTCTCTGCTATGGGACCTCTCTCCTCTGTCTGGGTGCCGGGGCCTACAAATATCTGACAGTGGCCTGTTCCAGTGGTGGGTGACATGAAGCCTGATTCTCTGCAATGACACAAAGCCTGATTCTCTGCTATGACATGAAGCCTGATTCTCTGCTATGGAACCTCTCTCTTCTGTCTGGGTGCCGTAGCCTAAATATCTGACAATGGCCTGTTCCAATGGTGGGTGACGTGAAGCATGATTCTCTGCTATGACATGAAGCCTGATACTCTACTATGGGGCCTCTCTCCTCTTTCTGGGTGCCGGGGCCTAAAATTATCTGACAGTGGCCTGTTCCAGTGTTGGGTGACATGAAGCATGATTCTCTGCTATGATATGAAGCCTGATTCTCTACTATGGGACCTCTCTCCTCTGTCTGGGTGCCGGGGCCTAAAAATATCTGACAGTGGCCTGTTCCAGTAGTGAGTGACATGAAGCATGATTCTCTGCTATGACATGAAGCCTGATTCTCTGCTATGGGACCTCTCTCCTCTGTCTGGGTGCCGGGGCCTAAAAATATCTGACAGTGGCTTGTTCCAGTGGTGGGGGACAGGAAGCCTGATTCTCTGCTATGACATGAAGCTTGATTCTCTGCTATGACATGAAGCATGATTCTCTGCTATGGGACCTCTCTCCTCTGTCTGGGTGCCGGGGCCTAAAAATATCTGACAGTGGCCTGTTCCAGTGTTGGGTGACATGAAGCCTGATTCTCTGCTATGACATGAAGCCTGATTCTCTGCTATGGGACCTCTCTCCTCTGTCTGGGTGCCGGGGCCTACAAATATCTGACAGTGGCCTGTTCCAGTGGTGGGTGACATGAAGCCTGATTCTCTGCAATGACACAAAGCCTGATTCTCTGCTATGACATGAAGCCTGATTCTCTGCTATGGAACCTCTCTCTTCTGTCTGGGTGCCGTAGCCTAAATATCTGACAATGGCCTGTTCCAATGGTGGGTGACGTGAAGCATGATTCTCTGCTATGACATGAAGCCTGATACTCTACTATGGGGCCTCTCTCCTCTTTCTGGGTGCCGGGGCCTAAAATTATCTGACAGTGGCCTGTTCCAGTGTTGGGTGACATGAAGCATGATTCTCTGCTATGATATGAAGCCTGATTCTCTACTATGGGACCTCTCTCCTCTGTCTGGGTGCCGGGGCCTAAAAATATCTGACAGTGGCCTGTTCCAGTAGTGAGTGACATGAAGCATGATTCTCTGCTATGACATGAAGCCTGATTCTCTGCTATGGGACCTCTCTCCTCTGTCTGGGTGCCGGGGCCTAAAAATATCTGACAGTGGCTTGTTCCAGTGGTGGGGGACAGGAAGCCTGATTCTCTGCTATGACATGAAGCTTGATTCTCTGCTATGACATGAAGCATGATTCTCTGCTATGGGACCTCTCTCCTCTGTCTGGGTGCCGGGGCCTAAAAATATCTGACAGTGGCCTGTTCCAGTGTTGGGTGACATGAAGCCTGATTCTCTGCTATGACATGAAGCCTGATTCTCTGCTATGGGACCTCTCTCCTCTGTCTGGGTGCCGGGGCCTAAAAATATCTGACAGTGGCCTGTTCCAGTGGTGGGTGACATGAAGCCTGATTCTCTGCAATGACACAAAGCCTGATTCTCTGCCATGACATGAAGCCTGATTCTCTGCTATGGAACCTCTCTCTTCTGTCTGGGTGCCGTAGCCTAAATATCTGACAATGGCCTGTTCCAATGGTGGGTGACGTGAAGCCTGATTCTCTGCTATGACATGAAGCCTGATTCTCTGCAATGGGACCTCTCTCCTCTGTCTGGGTGCCGGGGCCTAAATATCTGACAATGGCCTGTTCCAATGGTGGATGACGTGAAGCCTGATTCTCTGCTATGACATGAAGCCTGATTCTCTGCTATGGGACCTCTCTCCTCTGTCTGGGTGCCGAGGCCTAAAAATATCTGACAGTGGCCTGTTCCAGTGTTGGGTGACATGAAGCCTGATTCTCTGCTATGACATGAAGCCTCATTCTCTGCTATGGGACCTCTCTCCTCTGTCTGGGTGCCGGGGCCTACAAATATCTGACAGTGGCCTGTTCCAGTGGTGGGTGACATGAAGCCTGATTCTCTGCAATGACACAAAGCCTGATTCTCTGCTATGACATGAAGCCTGATTCTCTGCTATGGAACCTCTCTCTTCTGTCTGGGTGCCGTAGCCTAAATATCTGACAATGGCCTGTTCCAATGGTGGGTGACGTGAAGCATGATTCTCTGCTATGACATGAAGCCTGATACTCTACTATGGGGCCTCTCTCCTCTTTCTGGGTGCCGGGGCCTAAAATTATCTGACAGTGGCCTGTTCCAGTGTTGGGTGACATGAAGCATGATTCTCTGCTATGATATGAAGCCTGATTCTCTACTATGGGACCTCTCTCCTCTGTCTGGGTGCCGGGGCCTAAAAATATCTGACAGTGGCCTGTTCCAGTAGTGAGTGACATGAAGCATGATTCTCTGCTATGACATGAAGCCTGATTCTCTGCTATGGGACCTCTCTCCTCTGTCTGGGTGCCGGGGCCTAAAAATATCTGACAGTGGCTTGTTCCAGTGGTGGGGGACAGGAAGCCTGATTCTCTGCTATGACATGAAGCTTGATTCTCTGCTATGACATGAAGCATGATTCTCTGCTATGGGACCTCTCTCCTCTGTCTGGGTGCCGGGGCCTAAAAATATCTGACAGTGGCCTGTTCCAGTGTTGGGTGACATGAAGCCTGATTCTCTGCTATGACATGAAGCCTGATTCTCTGCTATGGGACCTCTCTCCTCTGTCTGGGTGCCGGGGCCTACAAATATCTGACAGTGGCCTGTTCCAGTGGTGGGTGACATGAAGCCTGATTCTCTGCAATGACACAAAGCCTGATTCTCTGCTATGACATGAAGCCTGATTCTCTGCTATGGAACCTCTCTCTTCTGTCTGGGTGCCGTAGCCTAAATATCTGACAATGGCCTGTTCCAATGGTGGGTGACGTGAAGCATGATTCTCTGCTATGACATGAAGCCTGATACTCTACTATGGGGCCTCTCTCCTCTTTCTGGGTGCCGGGGCCTAAAATTATCTGACAGTGGCCTGTTCCAGTGTTGGGTGACATGAAGCATGATTCTCTGCTATGATATGAAGCCTGATTCTCTACTATGGGACCTCTCTCCTCTGTCTGGGTGCCGGGGCCTAAAAATATCTGACAGTGGCCTGTTCCAGTAGTGAGTGACATGAAGCATGATTCTCTGCTATGACATGAAGCCTGATTCTCTGCTATGGGACCTCTCTCCTCTGTCTGGGTGCCGGGGCCTAAAAATATCTGACAGTGGCTTGTTCCAGTGGTGGGGGACAGGAAGCCTGATTCTCTGCTATGACATGAAGCTTGATTCTCTGCTATGACATGAAGCATGATTCTCTGCTATGGGACCTCTCTCCTCTGTCTGGGTGCCGGGGCCTAAAAATATCTGACAGTGGCCTGTTCCAGTGTTGGGTGACAGGAAGCCTGATTCTCTGCTATGACATGAAGCCTGATTCTCTGCTATGGGACCTCTCTCCTCTGTCTGGGTGCCGGGGCCTAAAAATATCTGACAGTGGCCTGTTCCAGTGGTGGGTGACATGAAGCCTGATTCTCTGCAATGACACAAAGCCTGATTCTCTGCCATGACATGAAGCCTGATTCTCTGCTATGGAACCTCTCTCTTCTGTCTGGGTGCCGTAGCCTAAATATCTGACAATGGCCTGTTCCAATGGTGGGTGACGTGAAGCCTGATTCTCTGCTATGACATGAAGCCTGATTCTCTGCAATGGGACCTCTCTCCTCTGTCTGGGTGCCGGGGCCTAAATATCTGACAATGGCCTGTTCCAATGGTGGATGACGTGAAGCCTGATTCTCTGCTATGACATGAAGCCTGATTCTCTGCTATGGGACCTCTCTCCTCTGTCTGGGTGCCGGGGCCTAAAAATATCTGACAATGACCTGTTCCAGTGGTGGGTGACATGAAGCCTGATTCTTTGCTATGACATGAAGCCTGATTCTCTGCTATGGGACCTCTCTCCTCTGTCTGGGTGCCGGGGCCAAAAAATATCTGACAATGGCCTGTTCCAGTGGTGGGTGACATGAAGCCTAATTCTCTGCTATGACATGAAGCCTGATTCTCTGCTATGGGACCTCTCTCCTCCGTCTGGGTGCCGAGGCCTAAAAATATCTGACAGTGGCCTGTTCCAGTGTTGGGTGACATGAAGCATGATTCTCTACTATGACATGAAGCCTGATTCTCTACTATGGGACCTCTCTCCTCTGTCTGGGTGCCGGGGTCTAAAAATATCTGACAGTGGCCTGTTCCAGTGTTGGGTGACATGAAGCCTGATTCTCTGCTATGACATGAAGCCTCATTCTCTGCTATGGGACCTCTCTCCTCTGTCTGGGGGCCGGGGCCTAAAAATATCTGACAGTGGCCTGTTCCAGTGGTGGGTGACATGAAGCCTGATTCTCTGCTATGACACAAAGCCTGATTCTCTGCTATGACATGAAGCCTGATTCTCTGCTATGGAACCTCTCTCTTCTGTATGGGTGCCGTGGCCTAAATATCTGTCAATGGCCTGTTCCAATGGTGGGTGACGTGAAGCCTGATTCTCAGCAATGGGACCTCTCTCCTCTGTCTGGGTGCCAGGGCCTAAATATCTGACATTGGCCTGTTCCAATGGTGGATGACGTGAAGCCTGATTCTCTGCTATGACATGAAGCCTGAATCTCTGCTATGGGACCTCTCTCCTCTGTCTGGGTGCCGGGGCCTACAAATATCTGACAGTGGCCTGTTCCAGTGGTGGGTGACATGAAGCCTGATTCTCTGCAATGACACAAAGCCTGATTCTCTGCTATGACATGAAGCCTGATTCTCTGCTATGGAACCTCTCTCTTCTGTCTGGGTGCCGTAGCCTAAATATCTGACAATGGCCTGTTCCAATGGTGGGTGACGTGAAGCATGATTCTCTGCTATGACATGAAGCCTGATACTCTACTATGGGGCCTCTCTCCTCTGTCTGGGTGCCGGGGCCTAAAATTATCTGACAGTGGCCTGTTCCAGTGTTGGGTGACATGAAGCATGATTCTCTGCTATGATATGAAGCCTGATTCTCTACTATGGGACCTCTCTCCTCTGTCTGGGTGCCGGGGCCTAAAAATATCTGACAGTGGCCTGTTCCAGTAGTGAGTGACATGAAGCATGATTCTCTGCTATGACATGAAGCCTGATTCTCTGCTATGGGACCTCTCTCCTCTGTCTGGGTGCCGGGGCCTAAAAATATCTGACAGTGGCTTGTTCCAGTGGTGGGGGACAGGAAGCCTGATTCTCTGCTATGACATGAAGCTTGATTCTCTGCTATGACATGAAGCATGATTCTCTGCTATGGGACCTCTCTCCTCTGTCTGGGTGCCGGGGCCTAAAAATATCTGACAGTGGCCTGTTCCAGTGTTGGGTGACATGAAGCCTGATTCTCTGCTATAACATGAAGCCTGATTCTCTGCTATGGGACCTCTCTCCTCTGTCTGGGTGCCGGGGCCTAAAAATATCTGACAGTGGCCTGTTCCAGTGGTGGGTGACATGAAGCCTGATTCTCTGCAATGACACAAAGCCTGATTCTCTGCCATGACATGAAGCCTGATTCTCTGCTATGGAACCTCTCTCTTCTGTCTGGGTGCCGTAGCCTAAATATCTGACAATGGCCTGTTCCAATGGTGGGTGACGTGAAGCCTGATTCTCTGCTATGACATGAAGCCTGATTCTCTGCAATGGGACCTCTCTCCTCTGTCTGGGTGCCGGGGCCTAAATATCTGACAATGGCCTGTTCCAATGGTGGATGACGTGAAGCCTGATTCTCTGCTATGACATGAAGCCTGATTCTCTGCTATGGGACCTCTCTCCTCTGTCTGGGTGCCGGGGCCTAAAAATATCTGACAATGACCTGTTCCAGTGGTGGGTGACATGAAGCCTGATTCTTTGCTATGACATGAAGCCTGATTCTCTGCTATGGGACCTCTCTCCTCTGTCTGGGTGCCGGGGCCAAAAAATATCTGACAATGGCCTGTTCCAGTGGTGGGTGACATGAAGCCTAATTCTCTGCTATGACATGAAGCCTGATTCTCTGCTATGGGACCTCTCTCCTCCGTCTGGGTGCCGAGGCCTAAAAATATCTGACAGTGGCCTGTTCCAGTGGTGGGTGACATGAAGCCTGATTCTCTGCTATGACATGAAGCATGATTCTCTGCTATGATATGAAGCCTGATTCTCTACTATGGGACCTCTCTCCTCTGTCTGGGTGCCGGGGCCTAAAAATATCTGACAGTGGCCTGTTCCAGTAGTGAGTGACATGAAACATGATTCTCTACTATGACATGAAGCCTGATTCTCTGCTATGGGACCTCTCTCCTCTGTCTGGGTGCCGGGGCCTAAAAATATCTGACAGTGGCCTGTTCCAGTGGTGGGTGACATGAAGCCTGATTCTCTGCTATGACATGAAGCTTGATTCTCTGCTATGACATGAAGCATGATTCTCTGCTATGGGACTTCTCGCCTCTGTCTGGGTGCCGGGGCCTAAAAATATCTGACAGTGGCCTGTTCCAGTGTTGGGTGACATGAAGCCTGATTCTCTGCTACAACATGAAGCATGATTCTCTGCTATGGGACCTCTCTCCTCTGTCTGGGTGCCGGGGCCTAAAAATATCTGACAGCGGCCTGTTCCAGTGGTGGGTGACATGAAGCCTGATTCTCTGAAATGACACAAAGCCTGATTCTCTGCTATGACATGAAGCCTGATTCTCTGCTATGGAACCTCTCTATTCTGTCTGGGTGCCGTGGCCTAAATATCTGACAATGGCCTGTTCAAAGGTGGGTGACGTGAAGCCTGATTCTCTGCTATGACATGAAGCCTGATTCTCTGCAATGGGACCTCTCTCCTCTGTCTGGGTGCCGGGGCCTAAATATCTGACAATGGCCTGTTCCAGTGTTGGGTGACATGAAGCCTGATTCTCTGCTACGACATGAAGCCTGATTCTCTGCTATGGGACCTCTCTCCTCTGTCTGGGTGCCGGGGCCTAAAAATATCTGACAGCGGCCTGTTCCAGTGGTGGGTGACATGAAGCCTGATTCTCTGAAATGACACAAAGCCTGATTCTCTGCTATGACATGAAGCCTGATTCTCTGCTATGGGACCTCTCTCCTCTGTCTGGGTGCCGGGGCCTAAAAATATCTGACAGTGGCCTGTTCCAGTGTTGGGTGACATGAAGCCTGATTCTCTGCTACGACATGAAGCCTGATTCTCTGCTATGGGACCTCTCTCCTCTGTCTGGGTGCCGGGGCCAAAAAATATCTGACAGCGGCCTGTTCCAGTGGTGGGTGACATGAAGCCTGATTCTCTGAAATGACACAAAGCCTGATTCTCTGCTATGACATGAAGCCTGATTCTCTGCTATGGAACCTCTCTCTTCTGTCTGGGTGCCGTGGCCTAAATATCTGACAATGGCCTGTTCAAAGGTGGGTGACGTGAAGCCTGATTCTCTGCTATGACATGAAGCCTGATTCTCTGCAATGGGACCTCTCTCCTCTGTCTGGGTGCCGGGGCCTAAATATCTGACAATGGCCTGTTCCAATGGTGGATGACGTGAAGCCTGATTCTCTGCTATGACATGAAGCCTGATTCTCTGCTATGGGACCTCTCTCCTCTGTCTGGGTGCCGGGGCCTAAAAATATCTGACAATGACCTGTTCCAGTGGTGGGTGACATGAAGCCTGATTCTTTGCTATGACATAAAGCCTGATTCTCTGCTATGGGACCTCTCTCCTCTGTTTGGGTACCGGGGCCTAAAAATATCTGACAGTGGCCTCTTCTAGTGTTGGGTGACATGAAGCCTGATTCTCTGCTATGACATGAAGCCTGAATCTCTGCTATGGGACCTCTCTCCTCTGTCTGGGTGCTGGGGCCTAAAAATATCTGACAATGGCCTGTTCCAGTGGTGGGTGACATGAAGCCTGATTCTCTGCTATGACATGAAGCCTGATTCTCTGCTATGACATGAAGCCTTATTCTCTGCTATGGGACCTCTCTCCTCTGTCTGGGTGCCGAGGCCTAAAAATATCTGACAGTGGCCTGTTCCAGTGTTGGGTGACATGAAGCATGATTCTCTGCTATGACATGAAGCCTGATTCTCTACTATGGGACCTCTCTCCTCTGTCTGGGTGCCGGGGCCTAAAAATATCTGACAGTGGCCTGTTCTAGTGTTGGGTGACATGAGGCCTGATTCTCTGCTATGATATGAAGCCTGATTCTCTACTATGGGACCTCTCTTCTCTGTCTGGGTGCCGGGGCCTAAAAATATCTGACAGTGGCTTGTTCCAGTGGTGGGTGACATGAAGCCTGATTCTCTGCTATGACATGAAGCTTGATTCTCTGCTATGACATGAAGCCTGATTCTCTGCTATGGGACCTCTCTCCTCTGTCTGGGTGCCGGGGCCTAAAAATATCTGACAATGGCCTGTTTCAGTGTTGGGTGACATGAAGCCTGATTCTCTGCTATGACATGAAGCCTGATTCTCTGCTATGGGACCTCTCTCCTCTGTCTGGGTGCCGGGGCCTAAAAATATCTGACAGTGGCCTGTTCCAGTGTTGGCTGACATGAAGCCTGATTCTCTGCTATGACATGAAGCCTGATTCTCTGCTATGGGACCTCTCTCCTCTGTCTGGGTGCCGGGGCCTAAATATCTGACAGTGGCCTTTTCCAGTGTTGGGTGACATGAAGCATGATTCTCTGTTGTGACATGAAGCCTGATTCTCTACTATGTGACCTCTCTCCTCTGTCTGGGTGACGGGCCTAAAAATATCTGACAGTGGCCTGTTCCAGTGGTGGGTGACATGAAGCCTGATTCTCTGCTATGACACAAAGCCTGATTCTCTGCTATGACATGAAGCCTGATTCTCTGCTATGGAACCTCTCTCTTTTGTCTGGGTGCCGTGGCCTAAATATCTGTCAATGGCCTGTTCCAATGGTGGGTGACGTGAAGCCTGATTCTCTGCTATGACATGAAGCCTGATTCTCAGCAATGGGACCTCTCTCCTCTGTCTGGGTGCCGGGGCCTAAATATCTGACAATGGCCTGTTCCAATGGTGGATGACGTGAAGCCTGATTCTCTGCTATGACATGAAGCCTGAATCTCTGCTATGGGACCTCTCTCCTCTGTCTGGGTGCCGGGGCCTAAAAATATCTGACAATTGCCTGTTCCAGTGGTGGGTGACATGATGCCTGATTCTCTGCTATGACATGAAGCCTGATTCTCTGCTATGACATGAAGCCTGATTCTCTGCTATGGGACCTCTCTCCTCTGTCTGGGTGCCGAGGCCTAAAAATATCTGACAGTGGCCTGTTCCAGTGTTGGGTGACATGAAGCATGATTCTCTGCTATGACATGAAGCCTGATTCTTTACTATGGGACCTCTCTCCTCTGTCTGGGTGCCGGGGCCTAAAAATATCTGACAGTGGCTTGTTCCAGTGTTGGGTGACATGAAGCATGATTCTCTGCTATGTTATGAAGCCTGATCCTCTACTATGGGACCTCTCTCCTCTGTCTGGGTGCCGGGGCCTAAAAATATCTGACAGTGGCCTGTTCCAGTGGTGGGTGACATGAAGCCTGATTCTCTGCTATGACATGAAGCCTGATTCTCTACTATGGGACCTCTCTCCTCTGTCTGGGTGCCGGGGCCTAAAAATATCTGACAGTGGCTTGTTCCAGTGGTGGGTGACATGAAGCCTGATTCTCTGCTATGACATGAAGCTTGATTCTCTGCTATGACATGAAGCCTGATTCTCTGCTATGGGACCTCTCTCCTTTGTCTAGGTGCCGGGGCCTAAAAATATCTGACAGTGGCCTGTTCCAGTGTTGGGTGACATGAAGCATGATTCTCTGCTATGACATGAAGCATGATTCTCTGTTATGGGACCTCTCTCCTTTGTCTGGGTGCTGGGGCCTAAAAATATCTGACAGTGGCCTGTTCCAGTGTTGGGTGACATGAAGCATGATTCTCTGCTATGACATGAAGCCTGATTCTCTGCTATGGGACCTCTCTCCTCTGTCTGGGTGCCGGGGCCTAAAAATATCTGACAGTGGCCTGTTCCAGTGGTGGGTGACATGAAGCCTGATTCTCTGCTATGACATGAAGCCTGATTCTCTGTTATGGGACCTCTCTCTTCTGTCTGGGTGCCGTGCTTAAATATCTGACAGTGGCCTGTTCCAATGGTGGGTGATGTGAAGCCTGATTCTCTGCTATGACATGAAGCCTGATTCTCTACTATGGGACCTCTCTCCTCTGTCTGGGAGCCGGGGCCTAAATATCTGACAATTGCATGTTCCAGTGGTGGGTGACGTGAAGCCTGATTCTCTGCTATGACATGAAGCCTGATTCTCTGCTATGACATGAAGCCTGATTCTCTGCTATGGGACCTCTCTCTTCTGTCTGGGTGCCGGGGCCTAAATATCTGACAATGGCCTGTTCCAGTGGTGGGTGACGTGAAGCCTGATTCTCTGCTATGACATGAAGCCTGATTCTATGCAATGGGACCTCTCTCCTCTGTCTGGGTGCCGGGGCCTAAATATCTGACAATGGCCTGTTCCAGTGGTGGGTAACATGAAGCCTGATTCTCTGCTATGACATGAAGCCTAATTCTCTGCTATGGGACCTCTCTCCTCTGTCTGGGTGCCGGGGCCTAAAAATATCTGACAGTGGCCTGTTCTAGTGTTGGGTGACATGAAGCCTGATTCTCTGCTATGACATGAAGCCTGAATCTCTGCTATGGGACCCCTCTCCTCTGTCTGGGTGCCGGGGCCTAAATATCTGACAATGGCCTGTTCCAGTGGTGGGTGACGTGAAGCCTGATTCTCTGCTGTGACATGAAGCCTGATTCTCTGCAATGGGACCTCTCTCCTCTGTCTGGGTGCCGGGGCCTAAATATCTGACAATGGCCTGTTCCAGTGGTGGGTGACGTGAAGCCTGATTCTCTGCTATGACATGAAGTCTGATTCTCTGCAATGGGACCTCTCTCCAATTGATATTGGTTAATTTTTATTTATTTTATTTCGATTCATTTCCATATCCACATTTGTTTGCAAGGGATTTACCTACATTTTGCTGCCTTTTGCAGCCCTCTAGCCCTTTCCTGGGCTGTTTTACAGCCTTTTTAGTGCCGAAAAGTTTGGGTCCCCATTGACTTCAATGGGGTTCGGGTTCGGGGCGAAGTTCGGGTCGAGTTCGGATCCTGAACCCGAACATTTCCGGGAAGTTCGGCCGAACTTCTCAAACCCGAACTTCCAGGTGTTCGCTCAACTCAGTAACCGTGAGTACTACTATCCTCGGCACCTCATTCATTAGTATGCTCATGCCAGAATTAATCCTTAGGGAGCCCTGGCATGCTGCACACAGCCCTAAACAACCTTTTAACACTTTTAGCTACCTTCTCTGTCCCCCAGCGCCTCCACATTCTCCTCTCATCTCATCTGAGGACTTTGCCACATACTTCAAACAAAAGATAGTCAACATCAGAGAAAGCTTCAGTGCACAGTCCCCAAAGACCCTCTACACAACTGCTCAGTCCTCTTTTCCCAAAACCCTCTTCTCCACCATTGCAGAAGAAAAACTCTCCACTCTACTCCATAGATCATATCTCACCACCTGTGCACTTGACCCAATCCCTATTCCACCTCATCCCTAACCTCACCACAGTGTTTATCCCACCCAGCCCTAACTCATCTCTTCAACCATCACTAACCTCTGGAGTTCTCCCCTCTGGTTTTAAATATGCTACCATTACACCCATCCTCAAAAAGCCTTCACTTGACCCATCTTCTTTGTTCAGTTATCGCCCTAGATCACTTCTTCCATTTGCCTCAAAACTACTTGAGCAATATGTCCATTCTGAACTGTCCTCTCACCTCTCCTCCTGCTCCCTCCTGCTCTGGCTTCCGACCCCACCACTCAACTGAGACTGCCCTTACCAAAGTCACCAATGACCTACTAACAGCCAAAACAAAAAAACATTACTCTGTCCTCCTTCTCCTTGACCTGTCTTCTGCCTTTGACACTGTCGACCACTCCCTTCTGTTATAAACTCTCATCTCTTGGCATCACTGACCTGGTCCTCTCCTGGATCACATCATACCTCTCAAAGTGAACATTTAGCGTCTCCCACTCTCACATCACCTCCTCGTCTCATTCCCTCTCTATTGGTGTCCCACAAGGCTCTGTCCTAGGACCCCTGCTCTTCTGTATCTACACTTTCGGCCTGGGACAGCTTATAGAGTCCCATGGCTTTCAGTATCACTTTTATGCTGACGACACAAATCTACCTCTCTGGTCCAGACATCACCACCTTACTGTCCAGAATCCCACAATGCCTATGCTCAATATCCTCCTTCTTCTCCTCTCACTTTCTAAAACTTAACATGGATAAAACAGAATTCATCATCTTTTCCTCATCTTGTTCAACTTCCCCAACAGACCTATCACGATCTATGGCTGCACACTCTCCCCAGTCAACCAAGTCCGCTGCCTTGAGTGACCTTGTATTCTGCCCTCTCTTTCCGACCACACATATAAGCACTTTCCACCACCTGCCACCTCCAACTCTAAAACATCTCCTGCTTCCGTGCTTTCTTCAACTTTGAGTCTGCGAAAATGCTTATACATTATCTCCCACCTAGACTACTGCAACATTCTCCTATGTGGCCTTTTATCTAGCACTCTGACACCCCTCCAATATATCCTCAACTTTGCTGCCCGACTAATCCAGCTCTCATCCTGTTACTCCTCTGCCTCTCCCCCCTGCCAATCCCTTCAATGGCTCCCCTTTGCCCAGCAAATTTAGTTCCAAATTCTAACAAATACATACAAGGCTGTCCACAATCTATCCCCTCCCTACATCTCTGAGCTAGTGTCCTGATACATCTCCACTAGCAATCTCCGATCCTCACAAGACCTCCTTCTCTCCTCTACTCTTATAATCTCTTCCCACAATCACCTCCAAGATTTCTCCCGTGCATCCCCCACACTCTGAAACTCACTACCCCAAAATATCAGACTCTCACCTACAGTGGAATCCTTCAAAAGAAACCTAAAAACCCACCTCTTCAGACAAGCCTACAACCAGTGACCCTTCTGCCTCTATATCGCCATGACCAACTTTACCCTCTCCTACTGTGTCCTTCTCCCATACCATGTAGATTGTAAGCCCTCACGGGCAGTACCCTCTTTCCTTCTGTACCAGTTTGTAACTCGTCTTGTTCATGCTTAGTGCAGTTGTCTGTATTATGTATGTATACCCCTTTTCATTTGTACAGCGCTATGGAATGGCGCTTTAATAATAAATAATAATAATCATAATTGTCTTATAGGTGCGGTTCCCACCGCATCGGGAATGGAACCCCATGAGGTGGTGGCTGGAAGACACCGGTCTGGCCACCACCAATCGCATTCCCCTAGAAGTGAATGGGAGCGCACTGCGCATGACCGGCCACCGCTCCCATTCACTTCTATAGGCCAGATGGAAATAGCTGAGCCAGCTCGGCTATTTTCAGAGGCCCCATAGAAAATGAATGGAGGGCGGCTGCGCAGTGCACTCTCCAACACTTTCTGGGCTCCGTTCTCGATATAGGTGCGGGTCCCAGCAGTGAGACCTGCACCTATTAGACAATGGGGGCATATACTAGTGATATGGCCACAACGTCTGTGATGAGACAACCTCTTTAAGCAAAGATTTGCGGAACAAATTATGTACCCTGAATGTGATTGAAGACAGAACGATACAGGGTTTGTTATAGAAGTGATTTTATTTGGAAATATAAACTTAGGAGCAAGTTTACCAGATGGTACCCTAAGGCGCACATTTTAAGTAGAAAGCCTTACCAATTCTCCCAGAGTAAAGTTTGGACCTAATGAATGCCTTTTATTAGCTTGATTATACTGGATGCTTTGAGCTTTTCATGATGGCATCTGTTGCAGGACTCACAGAACTTAACCCAGAAACAGATTAAAAACATGGATTAAAACCATAATTGCAGTAAAAAGGTGAAACACCACTACAGGTGCTTACGTGGTTACTAATAGCAAACTCCGCTAAGGACAGGAACCTTTTCCACCTGTTCTGACGGTCAGATACAAAGCATCTCCAAAACTGTTCTAAAACCTGGTTGACCCCAGGGGCGGGTTGTCCATTGACCAGGGGTCGAGTCGAGGGGGAACGCGTGGGAACGGCGTTCCTGCACTTTTTTCATGGCAGGAACGCCGTTCTCTTTCAGCCTCAAGGAGAACGCGGCTGAAATCAGATTCACATGGTTCACAGGGAGCGGAGGCGAGGCGCTGTGTGAAGCGCACTGTGAGGGAGGAGGGAGGAGGAGCGGCTTCAGTTGAGAGTTGAAGACGGAAGTAGAGGAAGCTGTGTGATCCGGTGCTGCAGCTGCTGACTGCGACTGACTCACTGTCTGACTCCTCTCATGGCTGAGCGCTCCCCTCCTCCTATCCTGAGCCTGCGACGAGTGAGACTGTCTGCTGAGGTGAGCCTCCGTGGCTGGACCATCCAACCCGACCGGGGTCCTGGTGGTCCTGTCCCCAGACCAGTGTCTGTGACTGACTCCCTGAGTGGGTCAAGCGATCGATCAGCAGGATTAATGTTCACAGCCTGGGTTGGGAGGCCCCCCTTACCTTACCCTGGCCTTAGGCAAGTGACAAACTGCCCCCCTCATCAATCTTAGGCAACTTGGCAAGTGACAAACCCAGCTCTGCTACATCTACAATGAGCAACTACAACGAAATGTAATGCCAAACTGCAGTTCCTCTATGTGATTGTGATGCCTTGGATAGCTTCCACTGGACCCACAGCCTGTGGGTCCAGTGGAAGCTATCCAAGGCATCACATAGAGGAACTGCAGTTTGGCATTACATTTGTTGTAGTTGCTCATTGTAGATGTAGCATAGCTGAGTTTGTCACTTGCCTAAGAATGAGGGAGGCAGTTTGTCACTTGCCTAAGGGAGGCAATAGCTACGCCCCTGCTCACCGCCGCCTTCCTGGTCCTCGGCTGTCGGCTGTGAGGGCTGCGCACAGGAGCCATGTGAGTCGCTCTGTGACGTCACTCCGTGCGCAGCCTACAGCAGTAGAAGAGGAGCGTCTGCGTCCAGGAGCAGGAGAGGTAAGTGTAAGTTTTTTATTTTATACTAAAGGCGTATAGGCTGAATGGAGAGGCACTGACTGGAGGCTGGTGGAGGGGGCACTCGGGGCTGGTGGATGGGGCAGCACTGGGCGCTAGTGAATGTGGCCCTGGGGGCTGGTAAGAGGCACTGGGCGGGTAATGGAGAGGCACTGGGGGGCTGATTAGAGGCACTGGGGGCCTGATTAGAGGCACTGGGGGGCTGATTAGAGGCACTGGGGGCCTGATTAGAGGCACTGGGGGGCTGATTAGAGGCACTGGGGGGCTGATGGAGAGGCACTGAGGGCTGCTATCTGAGGTCTGATTGTTGGTCATTCATATTGGGTTCTGACCTGAGGTGTAATGAAAAATATTTTTTTCTTATTGTGCGGTGCCCACTTCCAGCCCTGAGCCCAGCTGCCTAGAGCACCCCTGAGGCCAAGCCTGTCAGCACCCCTGAATCCAAGCCTGTCAGCACCCCTGAATCCAAGCCTGTCAGCACCCCTGAAGCCAAGCCTGTCAGCACCCCTGAGGCCAAGCCTGTCAGCACCCCTGAGGCCAAGCCTGTCAGCACCCCTGAGGCCAAGCCTGTCAGCACCCCTGAGGCCAAGCCTGTCAGCACCCCTGAGGCCAAGCCTGTCAGCACCCCTGAGGCCAAGCCTGTCAGCACCCCTGAGGCCTCAGAACTCTAAGTAAATTATATATAAAGGGAGTTGTTGTTTTGTTTTGATCACAATGTGTACATTTGGCTCAGTCCGCAGCGACACAAATTACAGCATGCTAGATTTACTGTGCTTTTTTTTTTCCCCCGCTACACGTAGCTTTCAAAAGCCCATTCACATGTATTGTATTTTAAAGGGGTTTTCCCATCTCAGACAATGGGGGCATATCACTAGGATATGCCCCCATTGTCTGATAGGTGCGGGTCCCACCTCTGGGACCCGCACCTATATAGAGAACGAAGTGGGGAGACTTTTGCACTTGATTGTGTAAACTCGCACTTTCCAATAAATGTTGCACTGAATTTTCAGCGAAATATATATATATATATTTTTTTTTTGGGGGGGGGGGGGGGGGTTTGCAGTGGATCTTGGGTGAGTTCCCACACTTTTTTTCCCAGGACTTGACCCCTGCCATTGACCCTACCAGGAAAATTAGCGGTGGGCGGTTTGCCTTTTACTATGCAGTGAGCCGATGGCACCCAGCCTCACTGTTCACATTTAACCTGTCTTCAGCAGCTCACTGCCAATAGACATGTCAGGGCCTCTGTCCTGCTGTGCAGCCTGACACTTTGTACTGTATGGTAATGAGAAGATCGACAAGCCATGTGTGCCTGATGTGACAATGCAAATTGCCGGCCTTGCTGCGCTGTCATTAGGATAGGAGATAGTGAGAGAGCACAGCAGGGCATGTGGCTTATGATGTCACACACCACTCACACCACAAGCCCATCCACTCATTATCATACAGCATAAAATGTCAGAGAAACCATGGCCACCTGTCAGGGGCCTGGCTGCAAGGTCGGCTCTGCAGCACTGGCACCCATATAGGGAGATAATGAAAACGCTGCACCTACTCCTGTGTCACTGTGCAGTGTCCCACTCAGTGATGGTCTTGTGCCCCTGTATAACTTTGGGCATATATATATTAATGAATTGTTGTATCAAGCTGTAATTCCTTATAGCAGGCTGTTTTTGTGTCATTACAACTATTCACCCCTAGGTGGTGCTGGGTGCTATATATATATATATATATATATATATATGGTGTGACACATATGGTGTGACACAGTGAGGGGTTGTGTCTGGCAAGGCAGGTATTTTCCTCCCAGCATGTGTGGCTGGGCTGGTTTCCAGTCAGGTGAGGTCTAATACTGGACCGGAGTTTGTGCAGCAACTGGCTGTCCTTAAATAGGCAGCTGGGCTCAGCAGAGATGTCTCTGTTTTGGGGATCTGAGGCTTTGTGCCGCGCTGGAGGGCTGAGATCCGCACGCTGGGGAAACAGGTCCCCTAAGGCCTGCTGTGGTCTACTGGAGGCAGAACTGCCAGTAAGGTGACTTGTGTTATATGTACTTTCCATTGTGTGTGAATTAACACCAAGACTGCAAAGTTACGTGTTGTTTTGTGCAATTGCCTCAAGTGTGAATAAACACTGACGTTTTGAGTTAAGAACTTGTATTTTGCCTCTGTACTGCGCATGCTTACCCTATCTACCCGAGCAAAACCGCACTATAGTATATATATATATATATATATATATATGGGGGTGACAAGGCAGATGGAGAAGGAGTAGGGAGGAAGTTGATGGAGGTGTGGAACAGCACAAGTCCAGGATGTAGCTGCCCCTTTAGCCCCTTGGCTCTGATCAAGCTGAGAGAGTGTGGGCAGCTCTTACAGTTCTCAGATCTCTTACAGTTACCTAGCACAGACCAGAGAGTCAATGTATGGATCTAGAGCAAGTCTAGGGTAGATAGAAGTGCAACAACAGCGGTCTGCAAGGGGTCCCTTTAAGATGAGATAAGTGTTTTGTGACGCCTGTTGCAATGAAGCAACAACAGGACAGAGTCCCCTTAAGAAATGGTGTTGGCACCCAGGTGTAGGAACGGCCGAGTTATATAGGATGCCCTAAAATGGCCCTTAATATTTTGTGCACGTGTCACGGTGCTCCTACCTGGATACGCTGGAACCCCAGGCATTGGTTCTGAAGCTGACAAATAGGGTGAACAATTGAGGGATTTTAAGAAAAATTTGAGTCCAGACCTTGTGATGAAGTTCAATGCAGCGTTACTTTGCTTAAACGTTTCTCCAAACGGTACAGACTTTACCTTGGTTCCAGCAGGCTTTAGCATTAACTCTGGCTAGCAAACAATCTCAACACTGCTACATCAGTTTCTCTTTGGTTCTGCTGTACTTACAGACAAATGGAATCTCTGCTTCTGTATGATGCTGCCACTTCTCTCTGTAGTCTGACTATGCCAGGGAATAGGTTAGAATCCTGGCAGCTCCAACATAGAGTCTCAACCAGAACACACCAGAACTCTCTACCTCCCAATGGTAGCAAACAGAACTGGTCCACTTCTGACCAAAAAATGAGGGGAGAGTTCCATTCTCTCTAAGTGTAGCTCTGCCATAGTTGCTGCCAGCTGCTTGTGAACTAGGCACATTACATGAACAATTACATAACATTACTATAAATGCACAGGGTCTAGGGACCTGGAAATAAATGCATAAGATAACATTATATTCGCATTCACAGATAGAAGCAGGAGTGGTAATGCAACTCGGGGGGCATTACAGAAGTAGCATTAGCTTATAGGCTCCACAAGCACCAGTGACCGTGAAAAGCCTAAAAGAGTCTGGACACAGCCGGACGACTATACGCGTTGTTGTCTTTTACCACATTCCTCTATGGACATTGTGGACCAGAGTTTCAGAGAGCATCCAGTACAAATAATGGAGCAGAGGTTTTTGCCTGCCGTTAGGGAGACCGCCCTGTAGATTGCTAATTACAAGTAAGAAGTTATTATATCCAATACCTGAGTGCTAGAGTGTGGACCTAGTGTAGACAGATATAAGAAAGAACCTTTCCTGCCTACTGAAGGACAATCTTAAGAAAACCATTGTCAAGCCTGTTACTAGGATTACAGCTGAGAAAATATTGGGATCATCATCTTTACCATAGAAATGAACTGTACTGATGGCTCTGAGGCAAGTGATTAAGTAAAGGTTCCATTGTTTTCAACCATTGACTCCTCATCCTTTCTACCACCTTCTTTTGCACCTAACGATGCTGGCATCACGAAAACCAGGACCCTGCCTCCAAGGCACCTAAAAACCCATTCCACCAAGGGCACCTCAACCTCCATCTGGCGGGAGTCCCTGGACAACAGAGTGTGCCTCGAAAGAACTGGTGCTGTCCTTCCCTTCACTGCACACTGGCACCAGGAAGCGCTACTAACGTAAAACAACTACCGTATTTTTCGCCCCATAAGACGCACTTTTCCCCCCCAAAAAATCGGGGGGAAATGGCCCTGCGTCTTATGGGGCGAATGCTGACAATTTAACATCGCTGGATGCGATGTAGCGTGAGCTGGGGCCGGGGGAGGGACTGGGAGGAGGAGCTGGGGGCCGGGAATAGCAGCGGGGCGGTGCAATCAGTGTAGTATAGCACCGCCCCGCCGCTCCGGTATACTAATATTAAATGTCTTAGTCGATTAAAATGTATTATATATGCCCCCTCACTCCTATATTGATAATCGTACCTTAAATCCTATTCCTAGGTGCTGTAATGCAGGCTGGGCGGGCGGCAGCGTAACTCCTTGATGTCACGTGCCTGCGCCGCCTACTTTATGAATGAAGCAGGCGGCGCAGGCAAGTGACGTCAGCGAGTGACGCGCCGGCCGCCCGACCTGCATTACAGCACCTAGGATGAGGATTTAAGGTTCGATTAGCAATATAGGAGTGAGGGGGCATATCTAATGCAATTTAATTGAATAAGACAATTAATATTAGTATACAGGCGGCGGTGGGGCGGGGGGGTGGGCTCTATTGGATGATCGAGCTGATGGCACAGTTAAGGGGGGGGGGGGGTCTGTGGATGCCACTGTTATGGGCCGGGGGACTGTGGATGGCACTGTTATGGGCTGGGGGGCTGTGGATGGCACTGTTATGGGGTGGGGGGGGTCTGTGGATGGCACATATGTAACAGTGCCACCCACAGATCCCCCCTGTAACAGTGCCATCCACAGATCCCCCCTGTAACAGTGCTATCCACAGATCCCCCCCCCCTGTAACAGTGCCATCCACAGATCCCCCCCTGTAACAGTGTGTCAGTCATCCACATATCCCCCCCATAACAGTGTCCGTCATCCACAGATCCCCCCCATAACAGTGTCCGTCATCCACAGATCCCCCCATAACAGTGTCCGTCATCCACAGATCCCCCCATAACAGTGTCCGTCATCCACAGATCCCCCCATAACAGTGTCCGTCATCCACAGATCCCCCCATAACAGTGTCCGTCATCCACAGATCCCCCCATAACAGTGTCCGTCATCCACAGATCCCCCCATAACAGTGTCCGTCATCCACAGATCCCCCATAACAGTGTCCGTCATCCACAGATCCCCCCCATAACAGTGTGTCAGTCATCCACAGATCCCCCCCATAACAGTGTCCGTCATCCACAGATCCCCCCCATAACAGTGTCCGTCATCCACAGATCCCCCCATAATAGTGTCCGTCATCCACAGATCCCCCCATAACAGTGTCTGTCATCCACAGATCCCCCATGACAGTGTCCTTCACAGATCCCCAGTAATAGTGCCACCCACAGACCACCATTAGTTCCAAACCCACCAAAAGCACACCTTTTGGTTAAAAATAATTTTTTTCTTATTTTCCTCCCCAAAAACCTAGGTGCGTCTTATGGGCCGGTGCGTCCTATAGGGCGAAAAATACGGTACTACCCCCATCAGTCCACTGTAGTTCATGTGTTGTCCCTGCGGCCCGGTCGCTGCAACTGTTCCTAAAGTTCTGTGCAAGAAGTATAAAGTTCAGTCCCCTCTCTGGTCCCCCTCCCCTCTCATCGGTAGCCCCTCATCCCCTATAAATCTCTGCCTCCACATATGACGTAAATGTCTCTGGAGGTTATATCAGTGCTGGAGCATTATAAGAAAATTGGCTGATATCAGTCATATATGATGTAATATCTCTGGAGGTTATATCAGGGCTGGAGCATTATAAAAGGAGTGGCTGATATCAGTCACATATGATGTAAATGTCTGTGGAGGTTATATCAGTGCTGGAGCATTATAAGAGGAGCTGCTGATATCAGTCACATATGATGTAATGTCTCTGGAGGTTATATCAGTGCTGGAGCAGTCTAAGAAAATTGGCTGATATCAGTCATATATGATGTAATATCTCTGGAGGTTATATCACTGCTTGAGCGTTATAAGAGGAGCTGCTAATATCAGTCACATATGATGTAAATATCTCTGGAGATTATATCAGTGCTGGAGCGTTATGAGAGGAGCTGCTGATATCAGTCACATATGCTATAATGTCTCTAGAGGTTATATCAGTGCTGGAGCATTATAAGAAAATTGGCTGATATCAGTCATATATGATGTAATATCTCTGAAGGTTATTTCACTGCTTGAGCGTTATAAGAGGAGCGGCTGATATCAGTCACATATGATGTAATCAGTGGCGTAGCTAGAAATGACTGGGCCCCGCAGCAAATTTTTGATTGGCGCCCCCCTCCCCCAGTAATTTTTTCGCAACCCCTTCCTTTCATGCCGCCCCCATTCCTGTGGCTAGTAAAGATAACTCTCTCAGACCAGGCCCGGCAGCTGTTCCATCCGTCTATACTGCCACTGTATATAATTTAATTGTATAATACTGTTGAGGGGGCCCTGACAAAATCATTTAGTCCTCCTCCTCCTGGATGGTCCATGTACATAACACGTGTTGAAAAGATATCACAAAATGGCGGTATGCATAAGATGATGGTTCAACTGCTCAATCTTGTCATTCAACATACAATGGTGGCTATATTTCTCTTTTGAGTATCTGAACTCTCACTTTAAGTTATTTAAGCACTTTATGAACTCTCTGAGGTCTAACTAATAGTTCACTCGCTGAATTTGGTCGCAATTTGCAATATGCAGTTAGCAGTGACTATTTGCAGATTGGTTGAGTATGATCTGGTATGGTTGTCACAGTTTTTTTTTTTCCTTCCTCTGGATCAACTTGCAGGATAACAGGCCGAACTGAATGGACAAATGTCTTTATTCGGCCTTATGTACTATGTTACTATGTTGTATGCAATTTGGATTGCAATATGTCATAGTTTTTTTTATAAATCTTTATTTAACTCCTTAGGCCTCATGCACACGACCGTTGTGTGCATCCGTGGCCGTTGTGCCGTTTTCCGTTTTTTTTCACGGACCCATTGACTTTCAATGGGTCCGTGGAAAAATCGGAAAATGCACCGTTTGGCAGCCGCATCCGTGAGCCGTGTTTCCTGGCCGTGAAAAAAATATGACCTGTCCTATTTTTTTCACGGCCAACGGTTCACGGGCCCATTCAAGTCAATGGGTCCGTGAAAGAACACGGATGCACACAAGATTGGCATCCGTGTCCGTGATCCGTGGCCGTAGGTTTTAGTTTCATACAGACGGATCCGAAGATCCGTCTGCATAAAAGCTTTTTCAGAGCTGAGTTTTCACTTCGTGAAAACTCAGATCCGACAGTATATTCTAACACAGAGGCGTTCCCATGGTGATGGGACGCTTCTAGTTAGAATACACTACAAACTGTGTACAAGACTGCCCCCTGCTGCCTGGCAGCACCCGATCTCTTACAGGGGGATATGATAGTACAATTAACCCCATCAGGTGCGGCACCTGAAGGGGTTAATTGTACTATCATATCCCCCTGTAAGAGATCAGGGCTGCCAGGCAGCAGGGGGCAGACCCCCCCCCTCCCCAGTTTGAATATCATTGTGCGGCCCCCCCCTCCCCTGTTGTTAACTCGTTGGTGGCCAGTGTGCGCACCCCCCTCCCTCCCTCTATTGTTTTAATACATTGGGGCCAGTGTGCGCACCCCCCCAACCCCCCCCCTCCCTCCCTCTATTGTAATAATAGCATTGGGGCCAGTGTGCACACCCCCCCCCCCTCCCCCCCCGATCATCGGTGGCAGCGGAGTAGAAGATTTTCATACTTACCTGGCTGCTGGCTGCTGCGATGTCTGCGTCCGGCCGGGAGCTCCTCCTACTGGTAAGTGACAGCAATGCGCCGCACAGACCTGTCACTTACCAGTAGGAGGAGCTCCCGGCCGGACACAGAGATCGCAGCAGCCAGCAGCCAGGTAAGTATGAATCTTCTACTCCGCTGGCACCGATGATCGGGGGGGGGGGCACACTGGCCCCAATGCTATTATTACAATAGAGGGAGGGAGGGGGGGGGTTGGGGGGGCGCGCACACTGGCCCCAATGCTATTATTACAATAGAGGGAGGGAGGGAGGGGGGTGCGCACACTGGCCACCAACGAGTTAACAACAGGGGAGGGGGGGCCCACTGGCCACCAATGAGTTAAAAACAGGGGGGGGGGGGGGGTCTGCCCCCTGCTGCCTGGCAGCACCTGCCAGGCAGCAGGGGGCAGTCATGTACACAGTTTTTTTGTATATTCTAACCTGAAGCGTCTCCATCACCATGGGAACGCCTCTGTGTTAGAATATACTGTCGGAAATGAGTTTCACGATGTAGCTCATATCCGACAGTATATTCTAACATAGAGGCGTTCCCATGGTGATGGGGACGCTACAAGTTAAAATATACCATCGGATTGGAGAAAACTCCAATCTGATGGTATAACAGAACTCCAGACTTTACATTGAAAGTCAATGGGGACGGATCCGTTTGAAATGGCACCATATTGTGTCAACATCAAACGGATCCGTCCCCATTGACTTGCATTGTAATTCAGGACGGATCCGTTTGGCTCCGCACGGCCAGGCGGACACCAAAATGACTTTTTTTTTCATGTCCGTGGATCCTCCAAAAATCAAGGAAGACCCACGGACGGAAAAACGGTCACGGATCACGGACCCACGGACCCCGTTTTTGCGGGCCGTGAAAAAAAACTGTCGTGTGCATGAGGCCTTAAGGACACAACCTTATTTCACCTTAAGGACCAGGCCATTTTTTGCAAATCTGACCAGTGTCACTTTAAGTGGTGATAACTTTAAAACGCTTTGACTTATCCAGGCCATTCTGAGAGTTTTTTCATCACATATTCTACTTGATGACACTGGTAAAATAAAGTAAAAAAAAAATCATTTTTATTAATAAAAAAAATACCAAATTTACATTTTTTTTTTTTAAATGGCAAATTTCCGAGTTTCAAATTCTCTACTTCTATAATACATTGTAATATCTATAAAAATAGTTATTACTTTACATTTCCCATATGACTACTTCATGTTTGGATCAATTTGGGAGTGATATTTTATTTTAGGGGGCTGTTACAGGGCTTAGAAGTTTAGAAGCAAATCTTGAAATTTTTCAGAAATTTTCAAAAACCCACTTTTTAGGGAGCAGTTCAGGTCTGAAGTCACTTTGCGAGGCTTACATAATAGAAACCACCCAAAAATGACCCCATTCTAGAAACTAAACCCTGCAAGGTATTCAAAACAGATTTTACAAACGTTGTTAGCCCTTTAGGTGTTCCACAAGAGTTAATGGCAAATGGTGATAACATTTCAGAATTTAGATTTTTTGGCAAATTTTCAATTTTAATAAATTTTTTCCAGTAACAAAGCAAGGGTTAACAGCCAAACAAAATGCTATATTTATTGCCTTGATTCTGTAGTTTGCAGAAACACCCGATATTTGGCCGTAAACTACTGTACGAGCACACAGTAGGGCGTAGAGGGAAAGGTGTGCCGTATGGTTTTTGGAAGGCAGATTTTGCTGGACTGGTTTATTTGCACCATGTCCCATTTGAAGCCCCCCTGATGCACCCGCAGAGTAGACACTCCATAAAAGTGACCCCATCTAAGAAACTACACCCCTGAAAGGTATTCAAAACTGATATTACAAACTTTTTTAACCCTTTACGTGTTCCACAAGAATTAATGGAAACTAGAGATACAATTTCAAAATTTCACTTTTTTGGCAGATTTTCCATTTTAATAAGTTTTTTCCAGTAACAAAGCAAGGGTTAACAGCCAAACAAAACTAAATATTTACCCTGGGTTCACACCTGAGTGTTTTTGAGACACGCGTTTTACGCACGTTTTTATGTGCATTTTTTGCAATAGTAAACGCGCGTTTGATGCGTTTGTGTGATTGACTGCAGTGTTGTCCAATGAGCAAATATCCCTGTCTATATGAAGTTTGGCCAATCATAGGGCATTGTAGGTGTGAAATTCCATGTGTGTTGGTAGAGTGTGTGGTTTGGAGTCAATGCTATAGACGGCGACGTGTTGCGGCACTTGTTGCAGCTGTCGACCTGGAACGCTTCAGGAGAAGGCGGGACAGCGGGCGACATTTCTGGGTCCATCCTGTCATTGCCAATAGACAGGAGAGGGGCCAGTTCTGGGCACTGTATGCGAACCTCCGTGCCCATGAGGACAAGTTTTTTGACTACACCAGGATGTCCATCCACAGGTTAGTACGTATACGTTGTTGCAATGTTTTTTCAATGGTTAAGCTAAGTGTTTTGTGCTTTTTGTATTGTTAACCATGAACATTTTATTGTCTCTCAGCTTTGACGAGCTCCTGGTGCCATTGTCCCCTCATTTGCAGCGTCAGGACACCCTCATGCGGGACTGCATCCCACCAGTGGAAAGACGGGTCATTACTTTGCGGTAAGTAGCCTATTATTGTGGCCATTTAAACCATTTGCAGTGTGTTGTGCCAGGATCTGAGTTTCGCCGTGTTTCTCTTGTTGTTTGTGACGTATGAGTGTTTTTGCGGGGGGTATGTGATGTGTATGTTGTCAACGTGTGGCATAGATATCCCATACATGCATCATGTATCCACATTTGGCCATGTTTTACCCCTCACTTTCAAAAAATGGTCCAAACATTTGCTTTAAATTTTTTATCTTTGGTGAATGTATTAACATCGTACATTTCCATCTAAAATGTGTTAACTCTGTTTAACAAACAAAGGAGCAATTTTTTTTAAACAACATAAAAATATTAGAAACCTTTTCCTATATATGTGACCTTTTTGGCTCCAAAACCCTTGAGCCTGAGAATTTCCCTCTTATAGTTTTCAAAGGGTTTCATATTGTGGCCCTGAAAACTCTGCCTCGGGATCCCGTCGTGTCTCTTTGGCTTCGCGAGACTGATTGGCAGGTGGCATTTCAGTGGTGGTGGTGGTGGAGGTGCTTGGGCCCGTGCTTGTAGAGGGATATGGGTATGATGTGTGTTGTGTCTGCCATGTGTCAAGAGGGTGTTGTATGTTACTTTGTGTGTATGTGTGTGCTGGGTATGTGTGAGGGTGTTGTTGTGCATGTTGGGGATGTAGTGGCCCATATTGTGGGCCATATTTGGGGCCATATTGGGGGCAATATTGTGGCCCATATTGTTGCCCATATTGTGCTGGCTGCTGTGGGGCCTGCTGTGGGGCACTGATAGACGTTGGGATCTCATAAGGGATGCAATATTTATCAATGGTCTTAGACACCTCATCCCTTACTTGTGTGACCATATTTCTGGGCACATGTAGCATTTTCTCCTCTAGACTGATGAGAAAATAGGCATCACTTGTAAGTTTTGGCACAGGATGTGCCAGGGCATCCAGGCAGTCTATTAGCCTGTCATCATGCCTCTCTGTTCTCCTCCTTCTATGTCGGGGCTGCCGACTTGCCTCTGGGACGGCTGGGACAGTCTGCATGAGGCTCACGAAACTCGGAGTGGGTGGGGGGCCTGGAGGACTCATTGGCCCATAGATGGTCCAGGCTCACTGTCCATGGTTGTGCCCTCGTCCTCTTCATCGTTATCTAGCGCCTGGCTGGGTTCCCAGCTACGGTGCTGTGAAGTGGAAAATATAGGTAAGTATGTCCCCCATATGAAATTGAATGTATGTCATGTCATACCACATCCTCTCCTCAATGTGTATGCCCTTGACTCACCTCCGCATTTCCGTGCACGGTATCAAAAATGACATCTGTTGGGCATGCACGTAACTAGAGCGTGCGCTTGGGGACGATCCGCTCCTCTGCTCCCTTTCTTTGCGCCTATGGCGGATAAAGGCGTCTTTCAGGCTTTTCCATTTGCCTTTGATAGTGTTGACTATGAAAAAAGATAAAAAAATATATCCATTAATGTCTCTTTATTTTCTTACATTTGTTTCAGGTATTTAGCTACCGGTCAGTCATTGGCCAGTCTACACTTCGCCTTTCTCATCGGGAAGTCCACAGCCAGTATGGTTGTCCGGGAAACCTGTGTGGCAATTTGGGACGTCCTTCATCCTGCTGTGATGGCCCAACCACAGAAGGAGGAATGGCTGCAAATTGCGGATCATTTTTTTCAATCCTGCAATTTCCTGAACTGTGTCGGCGCAATAGACGGCAAGCACATCCGCGTTAAGAAGCCCATCAGGAGCGGAAGTCAATTTTTTAATTATAAGAAATATTTTTCGTTTGTTCTTTTTGCGATGTGTGATGCAAACTATTGTCACCACCAGACATCTGAGAAGCTCTGACAGATGCCTTTTAGAACCTCCTCCTTGAGCTTCCTTTGTTTTGCTTTCAGTTCCTCATCTCGTTAGCCTCTCTCAGCTGTCATGTAGTTGGACTGATTGCATCCCTTTAAATTCCTCCCCATAGTGCATTAGTGTGCGGTTTATACAACTTCCTGGAGTGTGTGTGCATGCTGATCCTATTTCCCAGTCTTCTACAAGATAAGTGTTGTGCATTCTTTTGTGTTTTTCTGTTTGCTGGATCCCAGGTGACCCTGACTCCCTCCGTGTCTAGTGTAGGGAGCCGGTGGTCGTGTCCCCTCACTATTATAGGGTGTTCAGGAGTTATACAGTCGAGGTATGAGGATATGCGATCATCTACCATTGGGCCAGGTCTGATGCAGGGGTCTCCCTTTTTGTTGTTTCTTAGTTTTGGATACAATGAGTCATACAGTGAGTCATATATTCATTTTGTGTTGTCTTGTTTCCTGTACACCTTCCGTGACATTATAAACCGCCAAAACCGTCTCAAGCATGGATCCGGTTTCACTTTTGACTGAACGCTTCCAGGGTCTTTCATTGGAGGTAGCAGATCTCCGTAAGACTCTTTCTCAGTTTCAAGTGACCGGTTCAGCTTGCGTTCATGGAGTTTGTTTTGAGCCTAAGATCTCGCTCCCGGATACGTTCTCCGGGGGTAGTGAGAATTTTGTGCGTTTTAGAGAGGCTTGCAAACTCCATTTTTGCCTTCTTCCCCATTCCTCTGGTGATGAGGAACGGAGGGTGGGGATCATTATATCGCTGCTCAGCGATAACGCTCAGTCCTGGGCCTTTTCGCTGCTGGTGGGGGCACGGCCCCTCCGTTCAGTGGATTAATTCTTTTTAGCCCTGGGTCAGATATTTGATGATCCGGATCGTATTGCTTTGGCTGAGTCTAGACTACGTCTGTTATGCCAGGGTAAACAATCCACCGAGATATACTGCTCATAATTTCGGAGGTGGGCAGCTGATACTGGTTGGAATGATGCTGCACTCCGAAGTCAATTTTGCCATGGTCTTTCAGAGGGATTGAAAGATGCATTTGCCTTTCATGAGAGGCCTATCTCCTTGGACTCTGCTATGTCTCAGGCCGTTCGTATTGACATGCATCTTAGAGAGAGAGGAGAGATCACTCCTTCCTGTCATACTCAATCCCAGGACAGTGCAGCGGTCTCATTCTGTGCGCAGGGGTCTCAGTCGCTGTCAACCCCTTCTGAGCAGGAGCCCATGCAGCTGGGGTTGATTGCCTCTGACAATAGAAGATTCAGCCCGCATGGGAAGTAGTGTTGAGCGCGAATATTCGAATTGCGAATTTTTTTCTCGAATATCGCTATTTCGAGATTTCGCGAATATTTAGAATATCGTTCTATATATTCGCGAATTCGAATATTCGTTTTTTTTTATTTTTATTATTATATTTTTTTCTTTCCCACTTCTCTAAAGTTGTTCTTACCTGTCCTTTGGATTCCTGGCTTCCTGGCTGCTCCAGTCAGTGGCGTTTTCAACTTACTGCTATATTCCATATTAGCTAAATTACAATCTAATCTATATGTGTATTTTACGAAATTTCGCAAATTGCGATGCGAGTAATATAACACTAAATAATCGCATGAAGATTTCAATTTAGCACTGCTATATTCCATATTCTAGCCTTATATGGAATATAGCTGTGCTAAGTTAGCACTGCTATATTCCATACTAGGCTAGAATATGGAATATAGCAGTGCTAAGTTGAAATCTTCATGCGATTATTTCGTGTTATATTACACGCATCGCAATTTCGACTTTTGCAAATGTTCTTAATATTGCTCTAACTTCGTCTTTTAGAATATTACGAATATTCTAAAAGACGAAGTTAGAGCAATATTACGAAATTTCGTAAAATACACATATAGATTGTAATTTAGCTTATATAGTGCTATAATCCCTTTTTTTTTCCTCTAATTTTTTTGCCTCTTCTGAACTTAAGTTTTGTAAAATATGTACACTATTAAAAAATATTACTATAGCAGTATATTAGCTTAAATACAATCTATGTGTATTTTACGAAATTTCGTAATATTGCTCTAACTTCGTCTTTTAGAATATTCGTAATATTCTAAAAGACGAAGTTAGAGCAATATTAAGAACATTTGCAAAAGCCGAAATTGCGATGCGAGTAATATAATACGAAATAATCGCATGAAGATTTCAACTTAGCACTGCTATATTCCATATTCTAGCCTAGTATGGAATATAGCAGTGCTAACTTAGCACAGCTATATTCCATATTAGGCTAGAACAGTGGTCAGCAACCTGCGGCTCTAGAGCCACATGCGGCTCTTTAGCCCCCTGACATTGGCTCTTCCAGGTGCGGGCTCACATGTACAGTGCGATAGCATTTTCGTTGCCCGTACCAAAAATAGGTAGGAGGGTGAAGACCAGGAAGCGGTGAAGGCTCTGTACTCACCGCTTCAAGATCCTCGGTTGTAGGCTGTGCAGGGCTGCGAACAGTGTGAGGCGCTCTGTGACGTCACTCTGTGCACGCCAGTTCACAGCACAGCCGACAGCAGGAGGAACACAGAGCGCGGGTGGTGAGGAGCAGCGGCATCCAGGAGCCGGAGAGGTAAGTGCTTTTTTATTTTATGAAACTTGGGGCTGATCTGAGGCAATGAGGTGATGAGAATCATAATGGGGGATATGAGAGGCATCATGGATGATGAGAGGCATCATGGATGATAATGGTGATGATGAGAGGCATCATGGTTGATAATGGGGATGATGAGAGGCATGGGGCTCTTATCTGAGGTCTGATTGAGGGGGTCATTTACTTTGGGGTCTGAGCTGACATCTGATCTCAGGGAGGTCTTATTAACATTGAGGTTCTGCTTAAGTGCTTGAGGCATAAGGTCACTGACTTTTTGAATGTTCGTATTGCGCTTCAAACAATACCTTCATGGGAATAGGGGTTCTAGGTTAGTCTCCAACCTTATTAAGAACCAAAGAAATAAATCCTTTATTCAAGCCATCAAATCAGCCTCAGGCCCCCAACTTATTAATACTCCAGCGATAGCTCAGGAGTTTTGCTCCTTTTATTCAAATCTGTATAACCTCCCAATACCCCTCACCAGCCAGCAAATCGAGACACGCACGTCGGAGTTCCTTAGCTCTATTAACATCCCAAGAATTTCTGAGGTCGATATACATCAGCTGCTTCAACCGTTTACAACGGAAGAGGTAGAAAAGGTTCTAATGTCTATCCCTTCAGGCAGGAGTCCCGGACCTGACGGTTTTCCAAGCTCATATTACAAAAAGTATAAAGATATTTTAGTCCCACATTTTGTCACGGCATGCAATCTCCTCCTTACAGGTGGCTCTCTGACCCCACAAGCCTAGGAAGCGCACATAACGATTATCCATAAAAAAGGGAAGGATAAGGAAGCATGTGGAAGTTACAGGCCGATTTCACTGCTGAACACCGATTTGAAGTGGTGGGCTAAACTGCTTAACAGCAGGATGTCAGGGTTGCTCCCTGGGCTTGTGGGTGAAGAACAGGTAGGTTTCGTTGCAGGTAGAGAGGGTAGGCATAATATCAGTAGAGTCATACATGCGAACGCCCACGCCATCAAATCTAAGTCCCCTCTCGTACTCCTGGGCACAGATGCGGAGAAGGCGTTCGATAGGGTTAGCTGGGCCAATATGGAGAAAGTACTACAAGCCTTTGGCTTTCCTGAAGGCCTCATCAGAGCTATCTATACTCTATACTCTGCACCATCTGTTAGAGTACTAGTCAACGACACCCTATCGAACGCCTTCCAAATTAGAAACGGTACTCGTCAAGGATGCCCATTATCCCCCACCTTGTTTGTACTCACCCTAGAGACGCTTCTTCTTAAGTTCCGCCAATCCCCCACGATCAAAGGAGGGAAACTAGGCATATTTACTGCTCCTGATGATTTACTGCTCCTGTTGTCAAATCCTTAAGAGGCTTTGCTGGAGGTTATGCAGATTTTCGAAACTTTTGGGGTTATCTCAAATTTTAAGATAAATTTTGATAAGTCAGAGGCCCTTGGCGTTTCCCTCCCAGCTGTCCTGCGTACTAAGGTCAAAGCCCTCACACCATTCAAGTGGCCTACACAAGCAATAAAATATTTGGGGGTGACGATCCCGATGGACCCCAAGTTGTTGTTTAGTCTTAATTTCCCTCTAGTCACCTCTATTCTCTCTAAGAGCAGCTCTCCTTTCCTAACCTGGCTAGGCAGGAAAAATGTCCTCACCACCTACATCCTGCCGCTGATAATGTACACCTTGAGAGCCCTACCCATATCGGTACCTGTTAGTTTCATTAATAAACTACAATCCATCATGAGCAGTTATTTGTGGGATAAGAAGCGCACTAGAATGTCCTTTCGCCTTCTTTCCCGAAGAAAGAAACATGGGGGTATCTCCTTCCCTGACCTATCAACCTATATACAGGCTATTAGTTTGGAAAGGTGGCTTAAACTGGCCAGACAAGAGGCATTCTGTATGCATGTAGATTTAGAATTGGCCCTGTCGGGTAAGGAATTGTTCCATAGGTTATGGACACCTGAGAGGACAGGAGAAGGGACCAAAGTAGATAGCGTACTCACCAGAGGAATGCTGCATATTTGCCATAAGTCTTTGGTCTTAACATCTGCTCAGGACAAGATTTCTCCCTTAGCTCCTATCTCAGTTATCCCCACACTACTGTTCCCACAAATTAAATCTCCATCAGACATTTGGCTATCAATGTCACATCACAGATTAGGAGATTTGAAAGGGTTACAGATCACTTCCGACTTCTATACTGCCCTCTCGGGTGTACCTGCCCTTGGTAAAGATTTCATTCAAAGAAATGACTTTGAGAATGCTTGTAGGCAGTTTATGATTTCCAAATTTACCCCTCTCCCTGATCCATCATGGTTGGAGAATTATGTTCTGCTGCCAAAATTAACTTATAAATGCACCACCCTCATTTATAGGCAGATTCTGAGTGAGAGCTATTCTAGCGTACCGCCCTGGGTTGCTGAGTGGGGAAAAGAACTCCACCTTGAATTTAGTGACACTGACAGTAAATGGATTCAGAAATCTTTGCACGGCTTTTCCAAGTGCATAAAAATTCAAGAAAACTCTGTTAAGACAGCGTTGCGTTGGTACAGAACCCTCAAGTTCCTTTTTTTCAAATTTCAAAAGAGATTTCAAACATTGAGGTTCTGATTAGTGGTCTGACCTGAGGTGTAATGAAAAATATTTTTTTCCATATTGTCCTCCTCTAAAACCTATGTGCGTCTTATAGGGTAAAACGTTGTGGAGTGAAAGAAGATGTAGTGTTGAGGATTGAGAAAGGTATGTTCAGATGGTTAGGAATACCCTTATGAAGTAAATAACAATGTACCTTCCTATATATTTGAAGTTTAAAAAATTTGGCTCTCAAAAAAAATAAAAATCGCTGTTTTGTCGATATTTGGCTCATTTTACTAATAAGGTTGCCCACCACTGGGCTAGAATATGGAATATAGCAGTGCTAAGTTGAAATCTTCATGCGATTATTTTGTATTATATTACTCGCATCGCAATTTCGGCTTTTGCAAATGTTCTTAATATTGCTCTAACTTCGTCTTTTAGAATATTACGAATATTCTAAAAGACGAAGTTAGAGCAATATTACGAAATTTCGTAAAATACACATAGATTGTATTTAAGCTAATATACTGCTATAGTAATATTTTTTAATAGTGTACATATTTTACAAAACTTAAGTTCAGAAGAGGCAAAAAGAAAAATTAGAGGCAAAAAAGGGATTATAGCACTACATTAGCTAAATTACAATCTATATGTGTAGTTTACGAAATTTCGTAATATTGCTCTAACTTCGTCTTTTAGAATATTCGTAATATTCTAAGAAACGAAGTTAGAGCAAATCACGAAATTTCGTAAAATACACATATTAGCCTAGCCATAGTCAATTAGCATAGGAACGTTGCCTTATACTATCAAGATAAATAATCGCAATACGCGGAAAAAAAAAATCGTATATTATTTGCGATAATTAGAATAATTACGAATATTCGATTTCGACGAATATAACACGAATATTCATTCGAATATTCGCGAAATATCGCGAAATCGAATATGGCACCTCCCGCTCATCACTAATGGGAAGGTTTGTTTTTGTTGTGGAGGTATAAATCATTTGGCAAATGTTTGTCCCTCTAGGAGATTCAGGCAGTTTTTTGGGAGTAATAAAGAAACAAAAAGGAAAAAATCCTTTAAAAATGTTCCATCTGTTACTATTGGCAGGGTTGAGGCGGAAATTGAAGGTTTTCCGTCTGCTTGTAGTTCACGTTTTGTCCTGCCTGAGAGCAAGAACATTTTTTGTGAGATTTTTGTAGATAGTGGAGCAGCTGTCAATCTCATTGATAATCAATTTGCGATAACTCATGGTTTCCAGGTATGCACTTTGGGAAAGGATATTCCTGTTTTTGCTATTGATTCAGCTCCACTTTCTCAGAAATTATTAAAGGGCATAGTTCACAATATCCGTTTAATTGTGAGTGATGCTCATGTTGAGGATGTGTCATGTTTCGTCCTTAGCGGATTGCCTACTCCTCTAGTGTTGGGGCTACCCTGGCTCACTAAACATAACCCCACCATTGATTGGCAAGTGAAGCAAATAAATGGTTGGAGTGACTTTTGCAGAGAGAATTGCCTCACGACATCTGTTTCTGAGGTTTCTACTAAGACTGTACCATCTTTTCAATCAGAATTTTCGGATGTCTTCTCTGAGAGTGGAGTTCAGGATTTGCCCCCGCACAGGGAGTACGATTGCCTTATTAATCTCATCCCAGGCGCCAAGCTGCCTAAATCTCGTTTATACAATCTCTCCCAACCTGAAAGGGTCGCTATGCGTGCTTATATCTCTGAGAGTCTGAGAAAAGGACACATACTACCCTCAAAGTCACCTGTTGCCGCTGTTTTTTTCTTTGTTAAGAAAAAAGATGGTTCTTTAAGACCTTGTCTGGATTTCAGGGAGCTGAACAGTATCACTATTCGTGACCCTTATCCGCTTCCTCTGATCCCGGACCTGTTTAACCAGATTGTTGGGGCTAAAGTTTTTTCCAAATTAGATCTAAGAGGGGCATACAACCTGGTCAGGGTCAGAGAAGGAGACGAATGGAAGACGGCCTTCTATACCCCTGAGGGCCATTTTGAGAATTTAGTTTTGCCTTTTGGTTTGATGAATGCCCCAGCCGTTTTTCAGCATTTCGTGAACAGCATTTTTTATCATTTAATGGGAAAATTTGTATTAGTGTATTTGGAGGACATTTTGATTTTTTCTCCTGATTTCAAAACTCATAAGGAACACTTACGTCAGGTCTTGCTCATCCTGCGGGAGAATAAATTATACGCGAAACTGGAAAAATGTGTGTTTGCGGTTCCAGAAATTCAATTTCTGGGGTTTCTTCTCTCCGCTTCTGGTTTTCGCATGGACCCCGAGAAGGTCCGCGCTGTGCTTGAGTGGGAGCTTCCTGAGAATCAGAAGGCGCTGATGCGTTTCTTGGGCTTTGCCAATTATTACAGGAAGTTTATTTTGAATTATTCCTCTGTTGTTAAACCACTCACTGATATGACCAGAAAGGGGGTAGATTTTTCCTCATGGTCGGTAGAGGCGCGTAAGGCCTTTTCTAATATCAAGGAGAGTTTTGCTTCCGCTCCCATCTTGGTACAACCTGATATTTCTCTACCCTTCATAGTTGAGGTTGATGCTTCTGAGGTGGGTGTGGGTGCGGTCTTGTCTCAGGGTTCCTCTCCTGCCAAATGGCGACCGTGTGCCTTTTTCTCGAAGAAACTCTCCTCCGCAGATAGAAATTACGATGTGGGAGATAGGGAGTTGTTGGCCATCAAGTTGGCTTTTGAGGAATGGCGCCATTGGCTAGAGGGAGCCAGACACCCTATTACCATGTTTACTGACCATAAAAATCTGGCCTACTTGGAGTCAGCCAAGCGTCTGAACCCGAGACAAGCCAGATGGTCTTTGTTCTTTTCAAGGTTTAATTTTGTTGTCACGTTCCGCCCTGGGGTTAAGAATGTGAAGGCAGATGCCCTGTCACGTTGTTTTCTGGGAGGTGGGAATTTTGAAGACCCGGGTCCCATTTTGGCTGAAGGTGTAGTGGTCTCTGCTCTTTATCCTGAATTGGAGGCAGAGGTGCAGGTAGCCCAGTCAGAGGCTCCTGATCTTTGTCCTCCTGGGAGGTTGTTTGTGCCTCTCGCTTTGAGACACAAGATTTTTAAGGAACACCACAATACGGTCCTTGCTGGGCACCCGGGGGCAAGAGCCACAGTGGATCTCATCGCTTTGAGATTCTGGTGGCCGGCGCTTCGTAAGTCAGTTGAGGGTTTTGTGGCAGCCTGTGAGACTTGCGCTTGTGCCAAAGTCCCTCATTCACGGCCATCAGGTCCTCTCCTTTCCTTACCCATTCCTTCCCGTCCTTGGACACATCTGTCCATGGACTTCATAACGGACCTGCCTCGTTCCTCTGGGAAGACTGTGATTCTGGTGGTGGTGGACCGTTTTAGCAAAATGGTGCATTTCATCCCTTTTCCTGGTTTGCCCAATGCTAAGACGCTGGCGCAGGCATTTATTGATCACATTGTCAAATTGCATGGTATTCCTTCAGACATAGTCTCTGATAGGGGCACGCAGTTTGTTTCCAGATTCTGGAAGGCTTTCTGTTCTCGCTTGGGGGTTCAGTTGTCATTCTCTTCTGCTTTCCACCCGCAGTCGAATGGCCAGACAGAGCGCGTCAATCAGAATCTGGAGACATATCTGCGATGTTTTGTGGCGGAGAATCAGGAGGATTGGTGTTCTTTTTTGTCCCTTGCTGAGTTTGCTTTAAATAACCGTCGTCAGGAGTCCTCTGATAAGTCACCATTTTTTGGTGCATATGGGTTTCATCCGCAGTTTGGGACATTCTCGGGAGAGGGGTCTTCTGGTTTTCCTGATGAGGACAGATTCTCCTCGTCTTTGTCATCTATTTGGCAAAAGATTCAGGATAATCTAAAGAGCATGAGTGAGATATATAAGCGTGTTGCAGATAAGAGACGTGTGCCTGGTCCGGACCTGAATGTTGGTGATCTGGTGTGGTTGTCTACCAAGAATATCAAATTGAAGGTTCCCTCCTGGAAGTTGGGTCCTAAGTTTATTGGGCCTTACAAAATCTTGTCTGTCATCGATCCTGTTGCCTACCGTCTTGATCTTCCTCAGACTTGGAAGATCCATTATGTTTTTCATAAGTCCTTAAAACCTTATGTTCAACCCATTGTACCCTCGTCTTTGCCTCCTCCTCCAATTATGGTTGATGGTAATCTTGAATTTCAGGTCTCTAGGATTGTGGATTCTCGTGTTGTCCGCGGTTCTCTCCAGTACCTCGTTCATTGGGAGGGTTATGGTCCTGAGGAGAGGATGTGGGTCCCAGTGACGGACATTAAGGCCACTCGTCTCATCAGGGCTTTCCATAGGTCCCATCCTGAGAAGGTGGGCTCTGAGTGTCCGGAGTCCACTAGTAGAGGGAGGGGTACTGTCACCACCAGACATCTGAGAAGCTCTGACAGATGCCTTTCAGAACCTTCTCCTTGAGCTTTCTTTGTTTTGCTTTCAGTTCCTCATCTCGTTAGCCTCTCTCAGCTGTCATGTAGTTGGACTGATTGCATCCCTTTAAATTCCTCCCCATAGTGCATTAGTGTGCGGTTTATACAACTTCCTGGAGTGTGTGTGCATGCTGATCCTATTTCCCAGTCTTCTACAAGATAAGTGTTGTGCATTCTTTTGTGTTTTTCTGTTTGCTGGATCCCAGGTGACCCTGACTCCCTCCGTGTCTAGTGTAGGGAGCCGGTGGTCGTGTCCCCTCACTATTATAGGGTGTTCAGGTGTTATACAGTCGAGGTACGAGGATATGCGATCATCTACCATTGGGATTTTCGCATAGGCTGAGCATTCAGGGAGAGTGCCAGGTCTGATGCAGGGGTCTCCCTTTTTGTTCCTTAGTTTTGGATCCAATGAGTCATAAATTCATTTTGTGTTGTCTTGTTTCCTGTACACCTTCTGTGACAACTATTGCTTCAGGTACATTGACGTGGGGTCCTACGGCAGCAGCTCAGACTCAGCTGTTTTGGGGCATTCTGCCTTTGGGCAAATGCTCAATAATAATGAGCTGGAAAACCACACTGCCTGGGACCACTTATCCGGCTATGCCCTTTGTTTTTGTGGGGGACGAGGCCTTTGCCTTGGGGGAGCATCTGATGAGGCCGTACTCCAGCCGGGGACTCTCCATTGCCAGGCGGGTATTTAATTACCGGCTGACAAGGGCACGCAGGGTGGTGGAGTGCGCCTTCGGCATTTTAGCAAACAAATGGCGCTTTCTCCATTCTCCTATTCATTTAAAATTGGAGACCGCCATCTCGGCCATGAAGGCAGCGTGTGCTCTGCATAATTTTGTACGTGTATGGGATGGCTTTAATTTTGAAGATTCCCTCAGCCATTCCTTGGAGAGTCCTAATCTGAGCGGTGTGCGTGGGACCAGACACGGTGCGGCTGTCCGGGACCACTTCACCGCATATTTTTTATCCCCACATGGGGCGTTACCCTGGCAATTGGAAGCCATCTAAGTTTATGTTAATTGATATTTTTCTTCTGAAAAGAGTGTTTCAATATTATTTTATTTTCCATTTTGGTTGTTTATTACTATGCCTAAATTTCAAAATTTGAAACGATCTTTTTGTGCATTTCTGTTTTTTCACCTATATAGTGCCCCTTGTGGATGCCCCTATAGTGGCCATCAATAGTCGCCCATTAACACTGGTTAAAAATGTGGGCAAAATCATGTGTCCCATTTAAGTGCCCAATACACGGCCAGTAGAATATAAGCCAATGTGGGTGAAATAATGGATCCCATCAAGGTGCCCAATACTGGCACGTTAGAAACAGAAGCACCTAAAATATGCCAGCCCACCCATAGCCCAGAAAAAGTCTAATTTGAAAAAGTACACAATATCAATAACAACTTAGGATTCAAATCCCTCAACCCAAAATTAGGCCTACATTTCAAAATGCCACTACATTTGTGGATTGAAAGAGCGCAGTCTGGCTTAAGACAGTGGAACCACTGCAAATTGAACATACTGGGCCATTGCATTGTACCAGAATGTGGGGGAGGGTCAACCAGGACAGTACTAAAAACTAAATGGGTGAGGGGACACTATACATGTAATGTGCACATCATTCTTTGTAAACTAAGGCCACTGAGTGCCCATATACAAGAACAGGGATGGTGATGCTGCGTCCCTCTAGCTGTTGCTAAAATCCAACTCCATGCATGCCAGCACAGGCTCCAGCAAGTAAAATACAGCCCAGCATTTGTGGAGGTGGCGTTTGACAACAGCTGGAGGGCTGCAGGTAGAGATGGCCAGGGCTATTACATATAGTTGGTACACCACTGCACACAAGGAGTTTACTTTTCACATTAGAACACACATGGAAATACCTTTTCCCTGTTTCACTGTCTTGCTGAAAGTTGTCCAATCTGGCCAGATGCTTTTTGCGATATCCTCCCAGGCCTGCTGCCTGCTCCTCCTATTTTTGTACTTGCCATCCTGCGTATCATACAGGCAGCGTTTGGCTTGCACCAGCCTGATCAGGGTCTCGGTGTCACACACAGACTCCTCCATGCTGGATTATCTCCAAAACTGTGCTTTGCACCTGGTGTTGGGCCTTTTCCAGCATGTTGCTAAATCCAAAACGCGCGTTCGAACGCACGTTTTCAGTGTCAAATACGCGCAAAATACAAGCGTTGCGCGTTCCCATTGAAGTCTATGGGCCAAAACGGGCGACAAACGGCCAAAAAAAAGCTCAAGAACTTGTTTATGCATCGGGCGTTTTTCGGCGCGTTCGAACGCGCTGTAAAACGCGAAAATGTGAACCAGTCCCATAGGGAAGCATTGGTTTGCATCGGTTATGCGTTTTACAGCGCGTTCTAACGCGCTGTAAAATGCGCAAGTGTGAACTTAGGGTCATGGCTCTGATCCTGTAGTTTACAGAAACACTCCATATGTGGTCGTAAACCGCTGTACGGGCACATGGCAGGGCGCAGAAGGAAAGGAATACCATACGGTTTTTGGAAAGCAGATTTTGCTGGACCGTTTTTTTGACACAATGTCACATTTGAAGCCCCCCTGATGCACCCCTAGAGTAGAAACTTCAAAAAAGTGATCCCATTTTAGAAACTACGGGATAGGGTGGCAGTATTGTTGGTACTAGTTTAGGGTACATATGATTTTTGGTTGCTCTATTTTACACTTTTTGTGAGGCAAGGTAACAAGAAATAGCTGTTTTGGCACCGTTTTTATTTTTTGTTATTTACAACATTCATCTGACAGGTTAGATCATGTGGTATTTTTATAGAGCAGGTTGTCGTGGACGTGGCGATACCTAATATGTATACTATTTTTTTTATTTATGTAAGTTTTACACAATGATTTCATTTTTTAAACAAAAACAATCATGTTTTAGTGTCTCCATAGTCTGAGAGACATAGTTTTTTCATTTTTTGGGCGATTATCTTAGGTAGGGTCTCATTTTTGCGGGATGAGATGACAGTTTGATTGGTACTATTTTGGGGTGCGTATGTCTTTTTTGATCACTTTAATTACCTTTTTGGGGAAGTAAGGTGGTCAAAATTTCAATTTCATCATAGTTTTTTTTATATGGCGTTCACCATGCGGGTAAAGTAACATGACTGTTCTATAGATCAGGTCATTATGGACGCGGTGATATCAAACATGTGTAGAGAATTTTATCTTTTTCATTTTTAATCCGTGATAAATGTGCTTTCTGATCTTTACTGTTTTTTTCACGGTGACCACATAGATAGAAATTTATCATGTGATAATGTTGTCCAACTACTAAGTTCTGCCATTCTATAAATTTCCTGCGTTTTCACAATGGAATCATTGATCCAAGGTGTCTGTTCACTGAGACAGAATTTAGGCATAAAAAATTTGGAAGCCATAATAAGCATCGGGTGAAGGAGTAATTTCTTAAGCGGGCAGTCATGATCCGGTTTATTAAGTAAAACTAGAGATGGGATGAGCGTAATGGACAATGAGCATATCTGATTGATAGCTGTTATAATTTTCCCCCAAAATATAGATATACGTGGGCATTCCCACCATATGTGGAGCATGGAACTTTGGACTCCATGAAATCTCCAGCAATTCGCAGGAACAGATGGGTTTATTTTATGAATTAAGTCAGGGGTGCGATACCATCTGGTCACTATTTTGTATGAGTTCTCTTGGATTCTTACACATTTTGAGATGCCATGAGAGTTTTGAAGAATGAGTTTAGAATCTGAGTCTAAAAAGCATATGCCCAGGTCTTTCTCCCAGTGTATGAGGAAGGTTGGTTTAATTGTGGCGTAATTTTCCAAAATCTTTTTATAGAGAAAGGAAATGAGTCCTTTTCTCTATGTTTTAGAATTTAACAGTACCTCAAACTAGGATTGAGACCTCTGGGTCTCTAGGAAACGAGTACATACCCTATAGAAATGTTTATAATGGCTCACGGACCATGGTTTAGTGCAATAAGAATAATTGATCTTTTCCAGAGGGGGAACCACTGTGACCACTGATGAAGGAGGCAGCTTAGACCTCTGAAATGCGTATGGTGAATACTTTACAAACCCGCCATCAGCACTGGATAGACACCATTGAACACTGTGGAAGCGCTTCCAACAAGCCTCGTTGGGGTTTGATGGGGGTTTCCCAAAGATTGGATATCTCAGATGGCGGAAGGAGCAGGGAAGCTATATGTACACCTAGTTTGTTAGTATGAGGGTTGAGTAGTTCTAAGTGTAGGCATAGTTGGATTGCTCTATAATATGTTGTGATGTCTGGAAGACCAAAGCCACCCATACTCTTAGGCAAAGACAGGAGTTTATAGGATTGACATGGGCGAGAATTTTTCCAAACGAATGCTGAAAAGAGTTTCTTGATGGAGTCCAGAAAGCTAGATTGGACATGTATCTGGGCAGTTTGCATAATATATAGCAGTTTTGGGGTGATTATGGAATTTGAATTTGGATTGTGAACTTTGTAGTTTGCAATTGGTGGAACTGTAAGAAAACACACATATAACTGGTTCAGTATACAGTTCTAATCATTATATTAACAGTAGGAACATTATACAACTGTTTTAAATACCTATTTTGGCCCCTCTGCTTCCATAAAACACAGCTCTTAGTGGAGTGAATGCCTGTTCAGCTTCTCTCTCTGGTGAATAATGATTTCTAGCTCAGGGAATTTCCCACACAGGCTGTCTGTCAGGCTGGCTATGATTGGTGAAAACTCCTGCCTAGCAACAACAGTTTAACTCTATGCTTTCTGTTGTTTCTGCTGTGTCATTGAGCTTACCTCACATCCATATAATGAATATTAAAGGCATATGATTTATTCTGCTTCTGTGAACACAATATATAGCAGTTATATGTCATCCAGACATGTAGTCACCGTAAATAACTCTGCTTTTGTATTTAACACACAAACATAGGAACTGTATTAAATTAAGGTTATTGGCAGGTTTAGCTGTATAAACATATAAGCTATATTAGCAACCTAGAACAGGTCTTATCTGGCCAGCTACACCCTCTCTTCCCCCGCTACCTGTGCGCTCCTCCATGTGATGCAGGAGACTGGGGAGCGCAGAACACAGTGCATCGGCATGCCAAGCCTCAGCGCTTTCGGCCGCACGAAGTTTACCCCTGCCCCCCCCGTCCCTGCAACAGGCAAGCGTGCTCAGATGCCCCCTTTTATTTCAGATATGGGAAATTGCCCCGTTGCTTCCTCCTCTGCAAAAAAGGCTTCTCCCCATGTTGCTTCCCCTCTTCAGGGGCCGCCAAGTGAGCCCCCACCGGCCACCAATACAGTTAATCACCCCTCAGGATGCCCCTATGGCTTCTCAGCCTATTGTCACAACCCCCCTGCCATCTATTACAGGCCAGGTTGCAGTGCAAGTCTCTGACATGGCACAAAACCAGCCCCCTCACTACCTTAGAACCCACATTCATCACATTCTCCCGCTGACATATCCGACCACCGAAATAGGCGCAGGTTGGTATCTCAACTGCATCGCTGTACCCGCCATGCATCCAGATCCTCCAGATGGAGTCACAGGTCTGCTCGTTCGAGGTCTTCCAGGTGGCGGTCGCCCTCTTCATCGGAGTTGAGCTCCTGCGGATCAAGTTCCTGCAGGTCATATTCATGCAAAAGGCGGGAGCCTGGACATGCGACAAACAGGTCGTTCCGCAGGGCTGAACCAGCCAGCGCGGTTCCAGAAACGGATCCTCCAGTCATGGCAAGGGACCCTCCTGCGACCTCTTCCACTGGTGAGTTTAATTTCACGGTCGCGTTGGGCGCTTCCTCAGTAGCAAAAAGCCTGGTGCCTGCCCTTAATGCATTGTTAGTGCAGTTAGACCCTAGTTCCTCATTGCCGGCGCCTTCCACCCCTGCCCCTAAACCTGTTACGCTGCTTAGAGTTAGTGACCATAAGGAATCCCTGTTTTGTGGCCTCACCCCTTTAGGTGCTCATTTCGATGAGGATACAAGAAATAAAATATGGGCTAACAAGTATGTAGATATTTGGTCTTTAATATCAGTCGATCAACACATGGTGGATAAAGAGTGTAGACCAAATTCTGATAGATTCATTTGCCCATACTAAAGGTTATTGGCTGCAAGCATTTTCCATACTGGGATATATTATGGCCCTCTGCCACCCTGAACGGTCAGCAGAACTTTTGGTATATATGGATTCTAGCGGATTATAGTGCATAAAAGTCTCACGGAGGCTCTGCATGGTGGCGATATGACGAAGAGTTCCGTCGGCGCTTAGCGCTACATCCGGAGATAGGCTGGGGGTTAAGGCGACTGATTTATGGTTCCGCCTCATGATGGCGAAAATAGCGCATCCCTTTCCTTCTATTGCCGCTGGCTCCTCTAGCGTACAGGGGCCAGCGGCCATACGCAGACCTAGAGCATGCTGGCTGTACAACGAGGGACATTGCAAATTTTTTGCCCTGTGTAAATACAAGCACGTGCTCTGTCTGCGGCAGATCTCACGCCACGGTCCGTGGCTCACGCAACCCCCCACCGGGTTCAAGCCCTCACTAGTGGGAAATACTCCGGTGAATGTGGCTGCGATGTCCAAGTGCTTAGATCTGTACCCCAATAAAGAAGCCGCTGGCCTAATTCGATGTGGGTATCCTTTTTTTTTTTTGTTATACCATTCTATTTTTCATATTCCCCTACTTTTGCCAGCAATTTAAAGTCTGCTAGGGACAACCCCGACTTGTTGTGAATTTTTTTTTATAAAGAAGTTTCATTAGGCAGGATGGTTGGCCCATTTTCATCCCCCCTTTTTATAATATCCGAGTTTCGCCATTAGGCCTCATCCCCAAACGGGAAACGGGAAAATTCAGACTGATACACCACTTGTCGTCTGTTAACGATGGCATCTCCATAGATGACGCCTCGGTTTGTTATTTGCCTTTTGATAGGGCGGTGGTTCTGGTCAGAGCGGCGGGAAAAGGAGCCTTGCTGGCTGTCAGACATCTAAGCATCTTTTCGTTTGCTTCCGGTGCACCCGGATAGCTACCATCTTCTGGGATGTATGGTGGACGACTTATATTTCTATGACACTTGCCTAGCAATGGGCTGTTCGATCTCCTGCCATTCTTTCGAATTGTTTAATACCTTCCTAGAATGGGTTATCCATTATGAAATGGGTTCTCATTCTATCATCCATTATTTGGATGATTTCCTGTTTGTCTCCCCAGGAGATTCCCACCAATGTCAATTTCTGCTGGACATGGCCGTTAGGTGTGCCCCTGTCTGAGGATAAGGCGTTTGGCCCTACCACTAATATCACATTCTTAGGCATCGTAATCGATACCCCCCCCTGATGGTTTTCCGTCTCCCTCAGGATAAGTTAGAGAAATTATTAAGTTTGATCGAGAGGTTTTGCTAAGCCAAGTCTGTCACATTGCGTGAAATGCCGGGTTTGCTGGGCCTTTTAGTGTTTGCATGTCGAATAATGCCTATGGGCTGAGTTTTTTCATGTCGTCTTTCTTTATCCACCTGCGGCATTAAAAAACACGAGCACCACATACGCCTGCCCACACGCCTTAAGTTTGATTTGCTTGTCTGGAGGGAATTTTTGCGTTGTTATAACAGCCATACATGTTATCAAAGAGCGGAAAAGACCTCTGTAGACCTGTCCTTTTTTACCGACGCAGCGGGATAAACCGGTTTTGGGGCCATATTTGGTCCTGAGTGGTGTGCCGCCCCTTGGCCAGAGGAGTGGCGCTCGGCAGGGGTCTGTTCCAATATTACACTCCTGGAGCTTTTCCCTATTATCGTTGCCATTAATTTATGGGGCCATGAATTTAGGATCAAACAGGTGTGTTACTGGACGGACAACATTGCAGTGATTTACTGTATTAATAAGTTGACATCTTCATGTGTTGGCACTGCTCCGACATCTCGTGCTTCGATGTCTGGAGCTCAACGTCTGGTTTTGCGCTCGCCATGTGCCTGGTGTACACAATGGCGCTGCTGATGCTCTTTCCTATTTTCGTTGGCAGGAATTCCGAAACTTCTTTCCGGGGGCGGGCAAGGAAGGCCTTCCATGCCTGCAACAGCTTTGGGACTTGCTGATAACCGCATGATGTCGCCAGTGAGAGCATCGGTTACACCTGCGACTTGGAATGGACATAGTAAGGCATGGGGAGAATGGGGGCACGTGTTGGAGATGTACCAGTAGGGGAGCCCCTGACTGCCTGGTTGGAGGTAACGATTTTGTATCTATTTTGGCTGAGGGACCGAGGGGTCTCTGCTACTGTGGCGCAGCATAGGCTTTCGGGCATTAGTTTCTGACATCTCCAAACATTTCATCATTTGCCAAGCCCTTAAGGGCTGGCACCAGGAGTATGTACATCGCGAGCATAGGTGCCCAGTATCTTATTCATTATTGACCCATTTACGCAACGTTTTACCTTCTATTTGCCCCTCGTGGCGGAAGTTGTGCTGTTTCATGCAGATTTTTGCTTAGCATTTTCTGCAGCCCTTAGGATTGGGAAGCTAGTTTTTCAATCACATTTCCGGGTGGCAGGTTTGAAGTTTGAGGACGTGCTCCTCAGCGATTCTTCCCTCCATATTTTCATCCGCCACTCAAAAACATTATTTCACCCGGAGCACTTGACTTCCTTTGTATAAGGTAGAGGGCCCATCATGCCCCTATGCGGCGGTATTAGAATTATTGGCGTCTCATCCCCATCCCCTATTGCTGCACGCCGACGGCACTCCACTCACCCGTTTTCAGTTTGTCAGTTTTTACCCGTTGCCTCGCCTCCGCAGGTCTCCCTAGAGCGGACTTTGGCACCCATTCCTTCCGCATTGGAGCCACTACGGAGGCAGCTAGAGACGGTTTCCTAGACTCTGAAGTGCAACGTATTGGCAGGTGGAGGTCAGCGTGTTTCTCCTCATATGTGCGCCCCCACTTATTAGTTTGATTTTCTTTGCAGACCCTGTCCAGCCGACCATCTGCTTTCTTGGACATTCTTATGTATTTTGGGCAGGCCAGCTGTCCGAATATCGGCCTGGTGATTGCAGCCTCAGCTTCCAGAACGTCCAGGTCTCTTGGCGTGGCATTCGGGGTCTATGTTGGTTTCAAGTATTGCCTGAAGCGGTCGAGATAAGTAGAGCAGTCCGCTCTCCGCAGTCTGCTCTCCGGTCGTCTTAGTCATACATGCCGGGGGCAATGACCTCTGCTTGCTAAAATTGGTCGAGCTCATTACTCTCATTAGAGCGGACATGGAACGACTCCCTTCCTTTTTCCACAGAGTTGTAATTGTCTGGTCAGAGATCATGCCTAGAGTAATTTGGCAGGGAGGCAGGCTATAGAAAGGGCCAGGAGGATGGTCAATGTCTGTCTCGCTCGTTTTGTACGCTCCAGGGCGGGAATTATAGTCTGCCACCAACAGTTGGAGGGCGATAATATGCGCCTCATAAGGCCCCATAGTGTACATTTCAATGATATCGGTCTTGAACATCTTTCTCTCTGGCTTGCAAGATGGCGTGGAGCAAGCGTTCTACTTGTTGTGTGGGGGTCGGAGAGCGCGTGTAGGGGTACACAGGCTCCACCGTGGAGGTCGATTGAGTCATTTAAGAGGGAGAAGAAGGCGGACTTGCCCATGGATGAATTCTGTGGGGCATACTGAGTCTTATACTCTGAGGCAATTTATTTAGTATTATAAGAGTTGGATGGTTGGAGGAAAATAACTAAGAAAGCTGTGACCGACCCTCACCCAATAAGATGGTTGTCAAGTGTTGTTATTTATTAAAGGGCTGCAAGACGGTCAAGGTGTTGGGGGGGGGAAAGGGTATAAGTCTCGGCAGTCTTTGGAGGTTATATCAGCTGCAGCGTTATAAGAGGAGCTGCTGATATCAGTCACATATGATGTAATGTTTCTGAAGGTTATATCAGTGTTGGAGCATTATAAGAGGAGCTGCTGATATCAGTCCCATATGATATGTCTCTGGAGGTTATATCAGCGCTGGACCGTTATAAGAACAGAGGATGATATCAGTCACATATGATGTAAATGTCACTGTCGGCCTTGCTGTGATGTCATTATCAGGCTGCCACCCCTTCTCCTAACAATAGTCCACCAGTACCATCTGTTGTCAGGTCCTTTGACACTAGGGTGGCCAGATGTCCGGTTTTAGGCTGGACAGTCCTGTTTCCTGTTTCCCTGTCCTCTGCCCAACACAGGGCTTGGACGGACGCAGGGATGGCCTCCCTTTTAGCTGCTCACACTTATTAGCAGCATTGCGCTGTTTAAGCGTAAGCTGCAGCAACATATTAACTGATCTGAGGCTTCTCTCACCTCCAGTCTAGAGCCGGCGACCTGACGGGGAGAGAGGGACTCCCGACCCCAGTGCAGCTCACCTCACCATCTTCCAGTTCTATTTTTACCCCCTTCCCCTGTAACTGGAGGGCAAGGCTTGCAAACTTGGGGGCGTGGCTGTGCACTCTCAGGGGGCATGGCTATATTGTCCGGCTTTTGAGGGTGAAGCAAATGGCCACCCTATTTGACACCCAGCGGCTGGATAGAAGTCACAACAGACTTACTTTTACTTATTTTTGTTTTATTTTATTAACACTACAGTGGGCAGCACTACTGGAAGGGGGGCATAAATACTGTGTGGGGGCACAAAGAGGCAGAGCAATAGATGTCCCTAATATTAAATACCTCAATTTCCCAACACGTTTTGAACGCTGGCACATTATAGGGGACACTATGGGGAAGGGAGGAGAGGTGCACTATGGGGGCATCTGCTGGGGGCACTAAGAAGATATATGTTATACTGGCTCATTTTGGGGCCACTGTGTTGGAGGGGGGAGAGGAGCACTATGGGGGTATCTACTGGTAGCACTAAGATGGGGTATTTTATACTTGAAAATTATAGTGACACTATGAGGGCATCTACTGGGGTCACTATATAGGGGCATTTTATACTAGAACACATTATGGGGATACTATGTGTAACAACCTGGAGTGGTATTACCATTTCTGCACTCCGCTACTGTCTCTAATAATGTCATCTTTGCATTTATTTCCAGGTCCATCACCATTGTGCATTATTAATCTTTCTATGTAACTGTTATTACATGTAATATGTCTCGTTCACCAGCAGGTGGTAGCATAGATGGCAGAGCTATTCTTAGACAGAATGGAACTCACCATGCCATTTTCCCCCCCTTTGGGCAGAAGTGGGCCAGTCCTGCTTGCTACCAGAAGGAAGGTGGCAAGGTCTGGACTCAAGTTATTTTTTTCTTCATCCTTCAATTATTCCTTTTTTTAATGCTTCGGAGCCAAAGCCTCGTGTCCCGCTGTATCCAGGTAGGAACATCGTGACACATATAGGCCGCACCACACCACTCGGCATTCCAACTAAACCTGGGACGTGATAGGGCCCTTGGGAGCGGCACGTTGCATATGGTGAAGGCAGAAAGATGATTACTATGGGGCACTATATAGGGGCATTTTATAATGGCACATTATGGGGGCGCTGGGGGAGGGGAGCACTATGGCGTCACTATATAGGGGCATTTTATACTGGCACACATTATGGGGGATACTAAGGACATCTACTGGGGCATCATATGGGGGTATTTTTTACTGCCACACATTATGGGGGCAGTATGGAGACATTAGCTCAACTCGGGGCACTAAGGGGGGGTATTTTTGTACCTGTACACAGAACAGGGGCATTTAAGTTCACATTATTATAGGGCATTTTTTGCACTGGCACACATTTTAATGAATTTTACTGTCACATTATAAGGATAATTATTACTACTGGGGGGCATTATGGTGGGCTTTATTGCTATTGGGGGACTATGGGGAACATGATTACTAGTTTGGGCACTATGGGGACATTATTTCTTCTGGGGCATAGTGAGGACATTATTACTATTTGGGGCACTATTACTACTAAGTGCGCTCTGGCAGAGAATTATTACTATTGGTGGGACTTTGACGAGCATTATTACTGTGGGGGACACTGTTAACACTATGCACTCTAGGAGATAATTATTTCTATTGGTGAGACTTTGGGGAGCACTATTACTGTGGGAAGCACCCTGGCACAGTATCAGCTTAGCACTATTACTTTTGGAGGACATTATGTGTATACCAGTCAGGGACACTATTTGCCGGTTGCAGTTATTTTGTAGGGCACTGTGTGCCAATAATTATTGAAGGGGGCACTATCTGTGTGGTACTAGTATTTTCAGGTGGACTGTTTCTGCAGTAAAGTATTGGGGAGCACAGTGGGCACAGTATTAGAGGTGGCAGGATAGGGTGTTGAGAAGATGTGAGGATGATAGAAAAGTAGGAAACTAATGTCTGTTTATCAATCTCTGCAGAGATGAGAGATGGCTGAAAAATCATCATCGCGGATTGGTCTGAATGGAGAAGATGAGGAAAGATAAAGTCTACATCAAAGGTGACATCACTGGATGTACCTTAAGAGGTATGTGGTGTTGTGTAGGAGTGCCATTTGCAGAGGGAGGATTCAGAGCTGGGTGAGGACTGCCAAGGTGGGCAGCAGGCCCCTTCTATTTGCAGAAGGAGGATTCAGAGCATGGCAGCGCCAGCCGCCCTGTTGCAGCAGGCAGCTATACGCATGGTGGTGGCTGCAAATGGGATAGGGGGCTTTGACCTGGTGAAAACAGCTGTGGGGGCCAGCAGGCCACGGGTGGGAGGTGGAAGGACGACAGGCCGCAAGCAGAATCCGTGGAGGGAGGAGAGGGGAGGAGCTTCATTTTTGTAGCCTGCTGTGGTCTATTATATAATGTAAAGCAGGCAGTGCAGCCAGGGCAGGCCTCCCCTCTCCGTATGATGTGTAGAGCCGGGTTCCTCCACACAGACCTACACACCTTAAATATCGTGCAGCACCTCCTCCAGCCCTCTATTGGTGGCTTCAGGACTAGAAGGGAGGAAGTGAAGCTTCAACAGCTCCTGCCAGAACCATATGGTGGGCAGTCTGTGAAACAGAATTGGATGGTGAGTCCTGTCTCAGGGAGGGAAAAATAATAGTTTGAGTACAGTAGCTTTATGTTGGAGCCCTGAGTATTAAGTACAGTGTGCCTATGTAGGATGAGGGTGAGACTCTTTCCTTCAACATCAACAATATCATTTCAGCTGTATGGTGTTTGTTGAGAGTGGCCTATGACAACAGGTGGGGACTAAAATATTGCTTGGCGCACTACGGACACCCCGCCTTTTTTGTACTTAGACCCACCCTTCCTAGACAAAATCACTGGGTGCTTCCCTGTAGTATTCCGCACGGATGCGAAGCGTGAGTGGAACGCACTGCACCCGCACTGAATCAGGACCCGTTTATTTCTATGGGGCTGTGCACATGAGCGGTGATTTTCACGCATCACTTATGCGTTGCGTGAAAATCGCAGCATGCTCCTCTTTGTGCGTTTTCCACATATCGCAGACCCCATAGAAGTGAATGGGGCTTTGTGAAAATCGCAAGCATCCGCAAGCAAGTGCGGATGTGGTGTGATTTTCACGCACGGTTGCTAGGAGACGATCGGGATGGAGACCCGATCATTATTATTTTCCCTTATAACATGGTTATAAGGGAAAATAATAGCATTATGAATACAGAATGCATAGTAAAATAGCGCTGAAGGGGTTAAAAATAAAATAAAAATTTTACTCAGCTTAATCCACTTGCTCGCACAGCCTGGCATCTCTTCTGTCTGTCTTCTGTGCTGTGTACAGGAAAAGGACCTGTGGTGACATCACTCCGGTGATCACATGATCCATCACATGATCCATCACCATGGTAAAAGATCATGTGATGGACCATGTGATGACCGGAGTGACGTCACCACAGGTCCTTTTCCTGCACACAGCACAGAAGACAGACCGAAGAGATGTTGGATTAAGGTGATTTAAATTATTATTATTTTTTTAACCCCTTCAGCGCTATTGTACTATGCATTCTGTATTCAGAATGCTATTATTTTCCCATAACCATGTTATAAGGGAAAATAGTACAATCTACAGAACACCGATCCCAAGCCCGAACTTCTGTGAAGAAGTGCGGGTTTGAGTACCAAACACGCTGATTTTTCTCACGCGCGTGCAAAACGCATTACAATGTTTTGCACTTGCGTGGCAAAATCGCGCATTTTCTCGCAACGCACCCGCACCTTTTCCCGCAACGCCCATCTGAAAGAGGCCTTAATCTCTTAGCCTAACATTCTACCCAGCAGGCATGCAGCGTCCCACATGGGCTTTAAATAACAACAACCCACATGGAATGACGATCCTCCTACCTCCGACGTATCCTGCATCAGATGCTAGATCCTTTTGACGAAGTTGGTTCAAACCTCATCTGGGAACGCTCCTGCCCAGACTGGTATTGCGGCCATCTTGCTGAGTAATTGCGCATGTGCATGCAGTAATCAGGTTACGCCACATTATCAGGGCACTCCTGGCAAACAAGTCTCAGTTCAGGTGCATGATTGGCATGTGCCTACAAACTAAATTTCTTATTTTCACATGTTCTCCTCATGTACTGTATTAAGAAGAATTCATCTTGAGCTTTCTACTGAACGGTGAAGACATTGGATAACTGTATGATGTAGAGGCTTCTCAGCCTGCCTCTGGTCTCCTGTCCCAACCTCTGCCTCCTTACCCCAACCCTGCTTCACTAAATGTGTAACAGTGCTAAGACTAATGTGACCTTGCAGTTCATCTGCTGCCAGCGCTGATTGCTGAAATTCCTGTGTGGTTCCAGTACTGTGTAGTTCGAAGTGCTCACTTTTGACTTCCAGCGCTACTTGAAAACAGCATATCCCCGCTAATCAGATATAGATAGCCCAACCTAATCCTATGAAGTAGCAATTTTTAATTATTAATTATTATTCATTATTTTTACCCTGGATGCTGCATTCACTACTAGTATATCATGCGTTCACTGACTGTTTACTTCTAGTTATTTTGATAAACTCAAACTGCAATTTGGATGTTGACCGTGCCCTATTACTTCTGGGTCACCGGTTTATTATCAGTATGCATACAGTGGCGCACCGAGAGGGCTGGTCCAGCAGGTCTGGACTTCCCCTAGAACAACCAGCGAATATATATACATATATTTTTATTAATTTTTTCCCTCAAGGCCGCACCGCTGATCACCAAAGGCGGCGCGGCCCTGGTTCTAGTTGCCGGCGGCGTTGGTGGGGAGGGCAGTGGGAGATGAATTGCCGTCCTCAGGACAGCGATACAGATGGCTGTGCTGCGGCTGGGCAGAGGAGGAAGAGGGGTCTCCCTTCCCTGTTCTTCTGATAGGCCGCTGATGAAGTTAAGTATTAGTGTTTTTGGTTTTTTTTTTTTGGGGGGGGGAGCTGGCACTATGGGGGCATCTGGCATTTCTCACAGCCCCATTTTTTGGGGCGTGGCACTCTGGGGGCATTTATTTCTTGCCCATTTTGGGGGGGCACTATGGGGACATTTCTTACTGGCACATTATGGGGGGGCACCATGGGGGAGAGGAGCATTATGGAGGCATCTGGGGGGTCTAAAGGTTTTTTTTTATTGGCACATTATGGGGGGCACTATAGGGGAGAGCGGCACTATGGGGCATCTGGTGGCACTATAGGGGCATTATTTGGGGGCACTATGGGGAAGTGGGGGCTCTATAGGGGCCTTTTTTATTGGCACATTATGGGGGGCATTTTGGTATCTGGTAGCACTAAGGGGGTATTTTTTACTGGCACATTATGGGAGGCACTATAGGGAATAGCGGCACTATGGGGCATTATTTGGGGGCACTATGGGGGAGTGGAGCACTATTGGGGCATCTGGTGGCACTAAGAAGGGGCATTTTTTACTGGCACATTATGGGGGAGAGGAGCACGATAGGGGCATCTGCTGGGGGCACTAAGAAGGGGCATTTTTTACTGGCATATTTTGGGGGACACTTTGGGGAAGGGGGAAAGGAGCACTATGAGGGCATTTACTGGGGCACTATATAAGGGTATTTTATACTGGCATACATTATGGGGACATTGGCTCAACTGCGGGCATTAGGCGGGGGTATTTCATCTACTGTCATATTATATAGAGAATTATTACTATTAGGGGGTATTGTGGGGAGCTTTACTACTACTGGGGGGCTATGCGGAACATGATTACTAGTATGGGCACTATAGGGGCATTATTACTACTAAGTGTGCTCTGGCAGAGAATTATTTCTTTTGGTGGGATTTTGGGGAGGACTGTTACTTGGGGGAAGGGGGGGCAGAGGATTCCGGCAGGCAGTTCCGTCGCCGTAACTGCCTGCCGGATCCGGCAATCTGGATGCAAACGAATGACATTTGTCAGACGGACAAATGCATTGAAATACCGGATTCGTCTCTCCGGTGTCATCTGTAAAAACAGATGCAGTATTTATTTTTTTCACAGATTTAAAAGGTCTGCGGATGCGTGGACCGGAAGAACGGATCTGTGAATGCGGTAATTTTAATGGAAATTAATGCCGGATCCGCATGCTGCGGTATTTTCTCTGGCCACAAAACTTAAGAGGGACTGAACTGATGCATCCTGATGCATAATGAACGGATTGCTCTCCATTCAGAATGCATTACGATAAAACTGATCAGTTTTTTTCTGGTATTGAGCCGGTAGGACAGAACTCAATACCGGAAAAGAAAAACGCTAGTGTGAAAGTACCCTAATATACATGATCCATCACATGATCCATCACCATGGTAAAAGATCATGTGATGGACCATGTGATGACTGGAGTGACGTCACCACAGGTCCTTTTCCTGCACACAGCACAGAAGACAGACCGAAGAGATGTTGGATTAAGGTGATTTAAATTATTATTATTTTTTTAACCCCTTCAGCGCTATTGTACTATGCATTCTGTATTCAGAATGCTATTATTTTCCCATAACCATGTTATAAGGGAAAATAGTACAATCTACAGAACACCGATCCCAAGCCCGAACTTCTGTGAAGAAGTGCGGGTTTGAGTACCAAACACGCTGATTTTTCTCACGCGCGTGCAAAACGCATTACAATGTTTTGCACTTGCGTGGCAAAATCGCGCATTTTCTCGCAACGCACCCGCACCTTTTCCCGCAACGCCCATCTGAAAGAGGCCTTAATCTCTTAGCCTAACATTCTACCCAGCAGGCATGCAGCGTCCCACATGGGCTTTAAATAACAACAACCCACATGGAATGACGATCCTCCTACCTCCGACGTATCCTGCATCAGATGCTAGATCCTTTTGACGAAGTTGGTTCAAACCTCATCTGGGAACGCTCCTGCCCAGACTGGTATTGCGGCCATCTTGCTGAGTAATTGCGCATGTGCATGCAGTAATCAGGTTACGCCACATTATCAGGGCACTCCTGGCAAACAAGTCTCAGTTCAGGTGCATGATTGGCATGTGCCTACAAACTAAATTTCTTATTTTCACATGTTCTCCTCATGTACTGTATTAAGAAGAATTCATCTTGAGCTTTCTACTGAACGGTGAAGACATTGGATAACTGTATGATGTAGAGGCTTCTCAGCCTGCCTCTGGTCTCCTGTCCCAACCTCTGCCTCCTTACCCCAACCCTGCTTCACTAAATGTGTAACAGTGCTAAGACTAATGTGACCTTGCAGTTCATCTGCTGCCAGCGCTGATTGCTGAAATTCCTGTGTGGTTCCAGTACTGTGTAGTTCGAAGTGCTCACTTTTGACTTCCAGCGCTACTTGAAAACAGCATATCCCCGCTAATCAGATATAGATAGCCCAACCTAATCCTATGAAGTAGCAATTTTTAATTATTAATTATTATTCATTATTTTTACCCTGGATGCTGCATTCACTACTAGTATATCATGCGTTCACTGACTGTTTACTTCTAGTTATTTTGATAAACTCAAACTGCAATTTGGATGTTGACCGTGCCCTATTACTTCTGGGTCACCGGTTTATTATCAGTATGCATACAGTGGCGCACCGAGAGGGCTGGTCCAGCAGGTCTGGACTTCCCCTAGAACAACCAGCGAATATATATACATATATTTTTATTAATTTTTTCCCTCAAGGCCGCACCGCTGATCACCAAAGGCGGCGCGGCCCTGGTTCTAGTTGCCGGCGGCGTTGGTGGGGAGGGCAGTGGGAGATGAATTGCCGTCCTCAGGACAGCGATACAGATGGCTGTGCTGCGGCTGGGCAGAGGAGGAAGAGGGGTCTCCCTTCCCTGTTCTTCTGATAGGCCGCTGATGAAGTTAAGTATTAGTGTTTTTGGGTTTTTTTTTTTGGGGGGGGGAGCTGGCACTATGGGGGCATCTGGCATTTCTCACAGCCCCATTTTTTGGGGCGTGGCACTCTGGGGGCATTTATTTCTTGCCCATTTTGGGGGGGCACTATGGGGACATTTCTTACTGGCACATTATGGTGGGGCACCATGGGGGAGAGGAGCATTATGGAGGCATCTGGGGGGTCTAAAGGTTTTTTTTTATTGGCACATTATGGGGGGCACTATAGGGGAGAGCGGCACTATGGGGCATCTGGTGGCACTATAGGGGCATTATTTGGGGGCACTATGGGGAAGTGGGGGCTCTATAGGGGCCTTTTTTATTGGCACATTATGGGGGGCATTTTGGTATCTGGTAGCACTAAGGGGGTATTTTTTACTGGCACATTATGGGAGGCACTATAGGGAATAGCGGCACTATGGGGCATTATTTGGGGGCACTATGGGGGAGTGGAGCACTATTGGGGCATCTGGTGGCACTAAGAAGGGGCATTTTTTACTGGCACATTATGGGGGAGAGGAGCACGATAGGGGCATCTGCTGGGGGCACTAAGAAGGGGCATTTTTTACTGGCATATTTTGGGGGACACTTTGGGGAAGGGGGAAAGGAGCACTATGAGGGCATTTACTGGGGCACTATATAAGGGTATTTTATACTGGCATACATTATGGGGACATTGGCTCAACTGCGGGCATTAGGCGGGGGTATTTCATCTACTGTCATATTATATAGAGAATTATTACTATTAGGGGGTATTGTGGGGAGCTTTACTACTACTGGGGGGCTATGCGGAACATGATTACTAGTATGGGCACTATAGGGGCATTATTACTACTAAGTGTGCTCTGGCAGAGAATTATTTCTTTTGGTGGGATTTTGGGGAGGACTGTTACTTGGGGGAAGGGGGGGCAGAGGATTCCGGCAGGCAGTTCCGTCGCCGTAACTGCCTGCCGGATCCGGCAATCTGGATGCAAACGAATGACATTTGTCAGACGGACAAATGCATTGAAATACCGGATTCGTCTCTCCGGTGTCATCTGTAAAAACAGATGCAGTATTTATTTTTTTCACAGATTTAAAAGGTCTGCGGATGCGTGGACCGGAAGAACGGATCTGTGAATGCGGTAATTTTAATGGAAATTAATGCCGGATCCGCATGCTGCGGTATTTTCTCTGGCCACAAAACTTAAGAGGGACTGAACTGATGCATCCTGATGCATAATGAACGGATTGCTCTCCATTCAGAATGCATTACGATAAAACTGATCAGTTTTTTTCTGGTATTGAGCCGGTAGGACAGAACTCAATACCGGAAAAGAAAAACGCTAGTGTGAAAGTACTCTAATATACATGATCCATCACATGATCCATCACCATGGTAAAAGATCATGTGATGGACCATGTGATGACTGGAGTGACGTCACCACAGGTCCTTTTCCTGCACACAGCACAGAAGACAGACCGAAGAGATGTTGGATTAAGGTGATTTAAATTATTATTATTTTTTTAACCCCTTCAGCGCTATTGTACTATGCATTCTGTATTCAGAATGCTATTATTTTCCCATAACCATGTTATAAGGGAAAATAGTACAATCTACAGAACACCGATCCCAAGCCCGAACTTCTGTGAAGAAGTGCGGGTTTGAGTACCAAACACGCTGATTTTTCTCACGCGCGTGCAAAACGCATTACAATGTTTTGCACTTGCGTGGCAAAATCGCGCATTTTCTCGCAACGCACCCGCACCTTTTCCCGCAACGCCCATCTGAAAGAGGCCTTAATCTCTTAGCCTAACATTCTACCCAGCAGGCATGCAGCGTCCCACATGGGCTTTAAATAACAACAACCCACATGGAATGACGATCCTCCTACCTCCGACGTATCCTGCATCAGATGCTAGATCCTTTTGACGAAGTTGGTTCAAACCTCATCTGGGAACGCTCCTGCCCAGACTGGTATTGCGGCCATCTTGCTGAGTAATTGCGCATGTGCATGCAGTAATCAGGTTACGCCACATTATCAGGGCACTCCTGGCAAACAAGTCTCAGTTCAGGTGCATGATTGGCATGTGCCTACAAACTAAATTTCTTATTTTCACATGTTCTCCTCATGTACTGTATTAAGAAGAATTCATCTTGAGCTTTCTACTGAACGGTGAAGACATTGGATAACTGTATGATGTAGAGGCTTCTCAGCCTGCCTCTGGTCTCCTGTCCCAACCTCTGCCTCCTTACCCCAACCCTGCTTCACTAAATGTGTAACAGTGCTAAGACTAATGTGACCTTGCAGTTCATCTGCTGCCAGCGCTGATTGCTGAAATTCCTGTGTGGTTCCAGTACTGTGTAGTTCGAAGTGCTCACTTTTGACTTCCAGCGCTACTTGAAAACAGCATATCCCCGCTAATCAGATATAGATAGCCCAACCTAATCCTATGAAGTAGCAATTTTTAATTATTAATTATTATTCATTATTTTTACCCTGGATGCTGCATTCACTACTAGTATATCATGCGTTCACTGACTGTTTACTTCTAGTTATTTTGATAAACTCAAACTGCAATTTGGATGTTGACCGTGCCCTATTACTTCTGGGTCACCGGTTTATTATCAGTATGCATACAGTGGCGCACCGAGAGGGCTGGTCCAGCAGGTCTGGACTTCCCCTAGAACAACCAGCGAATATATATACATATATTTTTATTAATTTTTTCCCTCAAGGCCGCACCGCTGATCACCAAAGGCGGCGCGGCCCTGGTTCTAGTTGCCGGCGGCGTTGGTGGGGAGGGCAGTGGGAGATGAATTGCCGTCCTCAGGACAGCGATACAGATGGCTGTGCTGCGGCTGGGCAGAGGAGGAAGAGGGGTCTCCCTTCCCTGTTCTTCTGATAGGCCGCTGATGAAGTTAAGTATTAGTGTTTTTGGGTTTTTTTTTTTTGGGGGGGGGAGCTGGCACTATGGGGGCATCTGGCATTTCTCACAGCCCCATTTTTTGGGGCGTGGCACTCTGGGGGCATTTATTTCTTGCCCATTTTGGGGGGGCACTATGGGGACATTTCTTACTGGCACATTATGGTGGGGCACCATGGGGGAGAGGAGCATTATGGAGGCATCTGGGGGGTCTAAAGGTTTTTTTTTATTGGCACATTATGGGGGGCACTATAGGGGAGAGCGGCACTATGGGGCATCTGGTGGCACTATAGGGGCATTATTTGGGGGCACTATGGGGAAGTGGGGGCTCTATAGGGGCCTTTTTTATTGGCACATTATGGGGGGCATTTTGGTATCTGGTAGCACTAAGGGGGTATTTTTTACTGGCACATTATGGGAGGCACTATAGGGAATAGCGGCACTATGGGGCATTATTTGGGGGCACTATGGGGGAGTGGAGCACTATTGGGGCATCTGGTGGCACTAAGAAGGGGCATTTTTTACTGGCACATTATGGGGGAGAGGAGCACGATAGGGGCATCTGCTGGGGGCACTAAGAAGGGGCATTTTTTACTGGCATATTTTGGGGGACACTTTGGGGAAGGGGGAAAGGAGCACTATGAGGGCATTTACTGGGGCACTATATAAGGGTATTTTATACTGGCATACATTATGGGGACATTGGCTCAACTGCGGGCATTAGGCGGGGGTATTTCATCTACTGTCATATTATATAGAGAATTATTACTATTAGGGGGTATTGTGGGGAGCTTTACTACTACTGGGGGGCTATGCGGAACATGATTACTAGTATGGGCACTATAGGGGCATTATTACTACTAAGTGTGCTCTGGCAGAGAATTATTTCTTTTGGTGGGATTTTGGGGAGGACTGTTACTTGGGGGAAGGGGGGGCAGAGGATTCCGGCAGGCAGTTCCGTCGCCGTAACTGCCTGCCGGATCCGGCAATCTGGATGCAAACGAATGACATTTGTCAGACGGACAAATGCATTGAAATACCGGATTCGTCTCTCCGGTGTCATCTGTAAAAACAGATGCAGTATTTATTTTTTTCACAGATTTAAAAGGTCTGCGGATGCGTGGACCGGAAGAACGGATCTGTGAATGCGGTAATTTTAATGGAAATTAATGCCGGATCCGCATGCTGCGGTATTTTCTCTGGCCACAAAACTTAAGAGGGACTGAACTGATGCATCCTGATGCATAATGAACGGATTGCTCTCCATTCAGAATGCATTACGATAAAACTGATCAGTTTTTTTCTGGTATTGAGCCGGTAGGACAGAACTCAATACCGGAAAAGAAAAACGCTAGTGTGAAAGTACCCTAATATGTATTTGTCCAGGTCGGCCCTTGAGCTCCCCTTCTTTATATGCAGGCTGTCACTCACCAAGTCTCAGGTAGAGACAGCCCAGTAGTCCCAGGGGAAAGCAGTGCTGATTTGGGGTGCCAGAGGTTCGGTAGTGACGAGCAGTTGGTAATGGCGAGCAGTCGGGCAACTGACTAAACTGATTGGTGGAGGCGGCAGAGAAGCAGTTCCCGCCATGCTCACCACCAATCAGCTCAACATACAGGGCAGCAGTGCCAAAGCGCGTCACAATAGGGGAGGGAGGTGTGGTTCGGAGGACAGCACAGCGTCAGTGCTGCTAAGCAACAGCAGACTGAGCGCTCACACGTCCTATTAAACATGCGTGACCGCCACCCGCCCCGCACTTCCTACTAGAGGGCGCCGCCTCACATTATTAAAGGGGTTGTCCGAGTTATGGAAAAAATATATACAGTCATGTGAAAAAATTAGGACACCCTTTGAAAGCATGTGGTTTTTTGTAACATTTTTAATAAAAGGTTATTTCATCTCCGTTTCAACAATACAGAGAGATTAAAGTAATCCAACTAAACAAAGAAAACTGAAGAAAAGTCTTTTCAAGATCTTCTGTAAATGTCATTCTACAAAAATGCCTATTCTAACTGAGGAAAAACATAGGACACCCTCACATGTATTCCCTCTTAAATTGGCTCAGATCTCACACAGGTATATCACACCAGGTGCACATAATTAGTAGATCGTTACTCTGCATGTTGAATGAGGCTTGCCCTATTTAAACCTCAGACATTTAGTTTGGTGTGCTCCTGACTGTTGAAGTGAGAGTGAGCACCATGGTGAGAGCAAAAGAGCTGTCAGAGGACTTCAGAAAAAAGATTGTAGCAGCCTATGAGTCTGGGAAGGGATTTAAAAAGATCTCAAAAGATTTTGAAATCAGCCATTCCACTGTCCGGAAGATAGTCTACAAGTGGAGGGCTTTCAAAACAACTGCCAACATGCCCAGGACTGGTCGCCCCAGCAAGTTCACCCCAAGAGCAGACCGCAAGATGCTAAAAGAGGTCTCCAAAAACCCTAAAGTGTCATCTCGAGAACTACAGCAGGCTCTGGCTACTGTTGATGTAGAAGTACATGCCTCTACAATCAGAAAGAGACTGTACAAGTTTAACTTGCATGGGAGGTGTGCAAGGAGGAAACCTTTGCTTTCCAAGAGAAACATCGAGGCCAGACTGACATTTGCCAGAGATAAAGTTGACAAAGACCAGGACTTCTGGAATAATGTTCTTTGGACAGATGAGTCCAAAATTGAATTATTTGGACACAACAGCAGAGGACATGTTTGGCGTAAACCAAACACAGCATTCCAAGAAAAGAACCTCATACCAACTGTGAAGCATGGAGGTGGAAGTGTCATGGTTTGGGGCTGCTTTGCTGCAGCAGGACCTGGTCAGCTCACCATCATAGAATCCACGATGAATTCTACTGTGTATCAGAAGGTGCTTGAAGAACATGTGAGACCATCAGTTAGAAAATTAAAGCTGAAGCGGAACTGGACCATGCAACATGACAATGACCCAAAACATACTAGTAAATCAACCAAAGATTGGCTGAAAAAGAAGAAATGGAGAGTCCTGGAATGGCCAAGTCAAAGTCCAGATTTGAATCCCATTGAGATGCTGTGGGGTGACTTGAAAAGGGCTGTACGTGCAAGAAACCCCTCAAACATCTCACAGCTGAAAAAGTTCTGCATTGAGGAGTGGGGTAAAATTTCCTCAGACCGATGTCGAAGACTGGTAGATGGCTACAAGAACCGTCTCACTGCAGTTATTTCAGCCAAAGGAGGTAACACTCGCTATTAGGGGCAAGGGTGTCCTATCTTTTTCCTCAGTTAGAATAGGCATTTTTGTAGAATGACATTTACAGAAGATCTTGAAAAGACTTTTCTTCAGTTTTCTTTGTTTAGTCGGATTACTTTAATCTCTCTGTATTGTTGAAACGGAGATGAAATAACCTTTTATTAAAAATGTTACAAAAAACCACATGCTTTCAAAGGGTGTCCTAATTTTTTCACATGACTGTATAGCACTGTAAATCTGATGGTCAGCGATATATAACTAAGCTAAGGCTACTTTCACACTAGCGTTTTTCTGTTCCGTCCTAGGGGCTCAAATCCGGAAAAGAACTGATCAGTTTTATCCAAATGCATTCTGAATGGAGAGTCTGTCCCTCAGGATGCATCAGGATGTCTTCTGTTCAGTTTTTTTGACTGATCAGGCTTTTCAGAAAACCGTAGCATGCAGTATTTTTACCTCCGGCCCAAAATCCTGAACACTTTGACTGAACGCCTGATCAGGCTTTTTTCCCATTGACTTGCATTAACGCCGGATCCGGCGCTGTGTGTTCAGTCAAAACGGTTCCGGCTTTTGCATGTTAAACCCGAAAAATAGGGAAAAAAAAAGTTAAAGTCCATAAATGACGGATCTGTTTTTTCCAAAGCATTTTTCCATTGTGATCGAAAGCCTGATCAGGATTCAAATGTAATCAGTTTTCACACATTTTTTCCGGATCTGGCGGGCAGTTCCGGTGTCGGAATTGAACGCCGGATTCAAACAACGCTAGTGTGAAAGTAGCCTAAGCAAGTTTTAGCCCCCCAAAAAATGTATTTCTTTATTTCCCTGGTTCTCTTCTGGCCCTTTGTTTACCTGCAAAAACAACAATCTGTGCCCCTCTCCCTGCTCTGCTAAGGGAGTGAATACAAGTGCTGCCCTGAGTGACATGTCTGCCTGCTGGGAGACTGAGCAGCATGTTGTATGTGTAGGACTACAAGTCCCAGCTGTATAATGACACTGCTAAGGGAGTGGATACAAGTGCTGCCCTGAGTAACATGTCTGCCTGCCTGGAGACTCAGCAGCATGTTGTATGTGTAGGACTACAAGTCCCAGCTGTATAATGACACTGCTGATACACACAGGATCTTCCCCCTACCTGCAATGCTCTGCAGCACTTCTCTTTTAGCTCCTGTGCCCAGCATTTGTCTCCTCACTGCCTGCAGCTACACAGTAAACACTTCAGCCCTGAGTCTGTGCAGCTGAAGGGGTTAAGAATCCTGGGAGAGAGCAATAAGCAGCAGCTGGCAGTGCAGGGTGGCGTGGCCAGCACAGTGACATCTCTGGTGTACAGATCTCTCAGGCTTGTGCACTAACATTATCAGAGCAGGGAGAGAAGCTGACATCACTGGTCATGTGACCCTCAGAGAAAGCAGAGAAACCAGCCACCAGCAATATTCTCCTGTGCCCCCCAGTAATGTCCCCCAAAGTTGGCACACAATTTTTTTAAAATAAAATCTAAGTCGGCGCTCACTCGTAGATGGAAGGCAGGCGCGCTCCGCACACACGGCAGTGTGCTGCGTCTGGGCACAGGCGCACGATGACGTCATTACGCTAACCTGTGCCAGGATTTTACTACCACATCGGCTTCAGGCTCTAGGCCTGAAGCCTATAGCGGTGATCGGGGGGCAGGGAACTATGTGCTCCCATGCCCCGCCGTAGTTTGTGTGCATTTGGGTCGGCGTTGGGCCCCCCCAGCGATGCTGGGCCCGGGGCTACAGACCCAAACGCCCCAATTATAATCTGCCACCAGAGCCATTACTTGGTTTCCAGGCTCATTTATTATATATTCCAATTCAGGACAACAGGTAGCAGCAGTGAATTGTAATATAGCGATTTTTGTATAGGATAATGGAGAAAATTCAATTACTCTATACAAATTGCCATCTAATGATTGCATGTTGGAGTCCACTTGGGGACCTAAAAAAAAGTAAATATAAAAATTGAAATCACTCTCCTTTCCACAAATCAAAATAAATAAACAATTAAAAAAAATATCATCTTGGCATGGGCGTGTGCGAAAACGCCAGTACTATTAAAATATAAAAAAATTATCCCATACAGTGAATGACAAAAAAAAAAGAAGGTATTTACAAAAACTAGAGATCGTCCTGCAAAAATTAGCCTCCACACTTCTCCATAGACATAACTAAAAAAAAGTTATAGGGGTCATTATATGGCGAAGACAAGAAAAAAAAATTCCCCCAAAGTTTTTTTTTTTCATTAAAATGCAAGAAAAACTATACAAGTGTGGTATTGCCATAATCATACTGACCTGTAGAATGAAGAGCACAGGTTAGTTTTACCGCAAAATGAATGGCATAAAACTGAATAGCATTTTTTTTCTCCATTTCCAGCTTTCCACTACATCCTATGCAGTGGCGTAGGGATCGCCATAGCAGTGGCTATGGGGCCCTACGCCGCTGGGGGCCCGCCCGTCCGGACCGCATCATTTTTTATTTTTTTTTTATACATTACAGCACTCACAGGCAGCCAGGGCCGACCGCCCGCCCAGTGTAGTGGGCGGGGCGCGGGTGGTCCAACATGAGGTAGGCCGGTGGAGGGGGCCAGAACGGGGGCGTAGCGGAGGCGGAGCCAGGCTGGCACCAGCGCCGCCCGCAGACCACAGTGCAGGAAAGGAATGAATTTCCCCGCCCCCTCCACCGCCTGAGTCCGCCTCCTGAGTCCTCCCACCCAGTCCCTCTAGTTAGTAGGAGGCGGACTCAGGCGGTGGAGGGGGCGGGGCCAGGCCGGGGGGGGGGGGGTGGTTGTTACCTGTCCTGCTGTGGGGAGGAGGGACTGGGAGTGGGACTATGGAGGGAGACTGGTCCCGCCTAAAACCTACTACTGCTGTCACTGGATGGCACAGAGGGGTGATGGCACCTACTTCTCCAGGCTGCCTGTGAGGACCAGACATCAGCTGTCTACAGGAAAGGTAAGTGTCTGTCTGTAGAAATAGGTGTATAACTACTTGTAAGTTCATGTGTATGTAATGTGTGTGTGTGTGTGTGTGTGTGTATATATATATATATATATAATATACACAGTATATATGTCCATATATGTGGTGAGTGCGTATGTGAGTCTGTCCATGTATGTGGTGAGTGCCTGTATGAGTGCGTCCATGTATGTGGTAAGTGTATGAGTGCCTCCATGTATGTGGTGAGTGCCTGTATACGTGCGTCCATGTATGTAGTGAGTTCCTGTATGAGTGCGTCCATTTATGTGGTGAGTGCGTGTATGAGTGCGTCCATGTATGTGGTGAGTGTATGAGTGCATCCATGTATGTGGTGAGTGCCTGTATGAGTGAGTCCATGTATGTTGTGAGTGCCTTTATGAGTGCGTCCATGTATGTGGTGAGTGCCTGTATGAGTGCGTCCATGTATGTGGTGAATGCGTGTATGAGTGCGTCCATGTATATGATGAGTGCGTCCATGTATGTGGTGAATGCGTGTATGAGTGCGTCCATGTATATGGTGAGTGCCTGTATGAGTGCGTCCATGTATGTGGTGAATGCGTGTATGAGTGCGTCCATGTATATGGTGAATGCGTGTATGAGTGCGTCCATGTATGTGGTGAGTGTATGAGTGCATCCATGTATGTGGTGAGTGCCTGTATGAGTGCGTCCATGTATGTGGTGAATGCGTGTATGAGTGCGTCCATGTATATGGTGAATGCGTGTATGAGTGCGTCCATGTATGTGGTGAGTGTATGAGTGCATCCATGTATGTGGTGAGTGCCTGTATGAGTGAGTCCATGTATGTTGTGAGTGCCTTTATGAGTGCGTCCATGTATGTGGTGAATGCGTGTATGAGTGCGTCCATGTATGTGGTGAGTGCGTCCATGTATGTTGTGAATGCATGTATGAGTGCGTCCATGTATGTGGTGAGTGCGTCCATGTATGTGGCGAGTGTGTGTATGAGTGCGTCCATTAAGTTTGGGACGGGCCCAGTACAAAAATTTGCTGTGGGGCCCAGTCAGTTCTAGCTACGCCCCTGATCCTATGCACTATTAAATGGTGCCTTTAGAAAGATGTTCTGCAAAAAACAAGTCCTCATACAGCTATGTAATCGGAAAAATAAAAAAAGTTAATGCTCCAGGAAGGCAAGGAGTGAAAAATGAAAATGCAAAAGTGGAAAATCGCTGCGTTAGAAAGGGTTAAATTGCACAATAATTTACACTATTATTCTATAGACAATAAACTGTTAGGGTATGTCCACAGGGCAGATTTTCATATGGTTCATGCAGATTTGTTGCGGAATGTACCCTTTTGCATTGTACTACGAAGGATGAAATCCACTGTGAAATTCCGCAGCATACATTGAAAAGCTGCAGATTTAAAATCCACACCACAGGTCAATTCCGATGCAAATTCCATGTGGATTGTTTACTCAGTGTACGGATGAGATTTGGTAGACTGTCATCAACTTTGCTGATATTGTAAAATGCTGCAGATTTTCCGCACACACGATCCCCAGGGTATCCACCCTCTGTGGCAATACCATTACAAGCAGATGGAAACTTCTATCCAGGCCTGGTTCCTGAACGCTCTGAGCCCAGGTGGGAATTCAGGCCTTATTAACTTGTATAAGATTGTCATAAAATGGCTTTCAATAACACCATCTTTTTGCCAAGAGAAGCTTACCAGATGAGGTGACAGAGGATAAATCCAGCTATTACATGAGGGAACCTGAAGAGTGCTCATTCATTGGTCTGGCCTTTGCCAAAACATTTTTCTTTAACACATTCTCTATGTCTCCCTCCCGTATTCTCCTCCACATTTGCTTTCCCTTTCCCTATATAGCCATTTGTCCTTTAAAGTCGTTGGTTGGGACATCTCAGAAGTCACCAAAACTTCTCACATGTCCATAACTTTTTAGGTTGAAGGCATCCCAGAAACTAACTTATAAGTGCTAAAAGCTGCCATAGTCACTTAGAGATTCAAACTGCTCTGCCCAGATGTCCCAGTGATTTGTCCCAATGGCATCACTAGAAATCTGGTAAAACTCTTATTTCTGGACTTTTAAAGTGCACTATAGAATTAAATTACCTCAACTCCTACTGATGGGAAACACATCTTGTGCTTTAACCGCAGATGGTTGGCAGCTTCTCAAAATTGGTAGGATTTGTTGACGAATCTCTAATGTTTAGGACTGACTTCAGTCTGAAGTGAAGTTCTCCTTGCCTGGCAGACAACTGATTCAAGATGTTTCACTGAATTGCTTTATGGTTCTGTATGTCTGTAGGTATTCATTAGGTCTAAGGATGTGAGGCTCCTGCCATCAAAAATGTAATGTCCTCTCTTTGGCTGACCTGACAAATGACTGGAGTCAATAAGTCAGTTTGCAATAAGTCAGTTTCTGGTGGTGGCGAGATCAACTTTCTGATTAAAACAAAAAGTACTTAACTTAAAGGCTATGGACACCTTCGTGGCAAATTTTTTTATGATTGAATTTTACTCATTTTGGGCTAAAAATCTTTTTTTCAATTGGTCTGTATTTAGAAAAAAACTGATAAAAGTATGGGTTAAATAAGTGTTTATGAGGTCAGGAGTAAGACATTAGAACTAGAAATGAGACATCAGAAGTGACAGCTTGCAAACAGGCTGATTTTTAATTGTTATATTTCAGAAATTAAAATTAGAATTGAATTGGTCCAATACTGGTGGCCTGTCCTAAAGTTGGCTGCACACCAATTTTGTAGGGATTGGTTGACAAACAAGTATGTTGCCTCTTGGCAGATGTCGGTGGAGAGAAGGGTTGGCCATGTTGGATTTTAACATGTCTGATTCTTTTGTTCTTTGGGAGAAAAGCAGCCTGCCAGAGGTGTCTGGCAGCAGCTTTCTTCCCTCTCCCATATACAACAAATGCATGCTCGTCCATGTGTATGGTAGGGTTGGGAGAGATAGTTGTTGGCCGAACAAGTCCAAGAACCGACCCTTTCCTGTCCCAGTAGCTCCCTTATCTGATTGATTGACAGGGCCAGGCTTCTGCAGCATCATTATGCGTGGTCCTGTAAATCAAGGAGAGGAAGGTGCTTGCTGGGGAAAGGGCAAGGGCTGCTTGGGCTCGCCTTCGGTGCACTAAACAGCCAATTATCCTATTGAAAAAAGCCCTTTTTCCTATAGATTTCAGCATCAGTCCTGGCACATAAAAATATGAATATACCATGTGGCGGCAACATTTTCCTGTTTCTTATATTTCTCTTCTTCGTCTCAATTAGACCACTGTGAAATACTTTTTTACATCCATAATACAATACCCCTTATTCAATACAAAATCAGACACAAGATGCAACGGCACTCTGCAAACACAGTATATGGATTATGAACTGCACTAATGCTATATTCACCATAGAAACAAATATGAGATACTTAGCAAATAGATTGATTAAAATAAATGGGCAGAGTGCTAATCGCAATGCGTTTGCTTTTTGATTTCATCTGCGGCATACGCGGACCTTCGCATTTATTTAGCTTTATATGATGTGCTGATTAACTTTGTTGTATTGCATTCTGCATATGTCACCTTGATTTTGGTCCTGCACCCGGGCCACCCATCTGTCCAAGGCTGTTTCTAATCAGAGCAGTATATAGCTAGATCCTATTTTTGTGGGTTCATTTGAAGGCACAGGCCCAAGGAGTGGTCATTAAAGAGTAGAATCTCATCTATAAGAAGTCACCATGTCATGGTTGATGGGAAAAAATGATTCTAATCAAAATAAATTTACAAGTATTGGTTTCTATCGTGACCATAGCAATATTAAAATTTACTATCTATATAATCAATGTTTGCAGAGTGCCTTTGCATTATGTTTGGTTTTGCTTTTGTATCTTTAGCTACAACGATGGAGACCTGTGCATTTATTTCAATTTACAAGCTCTGATGACTAAATTTGTCTTTTTTTTTTGCGCCATTCATGTGAATATGTGGCTGCCTTAATTTTGGTCTTGCACCCTACCCTCGTATCTTTCCCAAGTCAGTTTTTTTAATGAGAAAAGTATATACTGTAGCCGAATAATACTTTTTTATATATATATATATATATATATATATATGTTTAATATCTTTATCAGCAAAATTGCAGAAGGCCTCAATGGTAAGGTGTGTCTTTTTGCTGATGACACAAAGATTTGTAACAGGGTTAATGTTCCTGGAGAGATACACCAAATGGAAAAGGACTTGGGAAAACTAGAGGAATGGTCAAAAATCTGGCAACTAAAATTTAATGTTGATAAGTGCAAGATAATGCACCTGAGACGTAAAAACCCAAGAGCAGAATATAAAATCAGTGATACAGTCCTAACCTCAGTATCTGAGGAAAGGGATTTAGGGATCATTATTTCAGAAGACTTAAAGGTAGGCAGACAATGTCACAGAGCAGCAGGAAATTCTAGCAGAATGCTTGGGTGTATAGCAAGAGGAATTACCAGTAGAAAGAGGGAGGTGCTCATGCCGCTCTACAGAGCACTAGTGAGACCTCATTTGGAGTATTGTGCTCAGTACTGGAGACCATATCTCCAGAAGGATATTGATACTTTGGAGAGAGTTCAGAGAAGAACTACTAAACTGGTACATGGATTGCAGGATAAAACTTACCAGGAATGATTAAAGGACCTTAACATGTATAGCTTGGAAGAAAGACGAGGCAGAGGGGATATGATAGAAACTTTTAAATACATAAAGGGAATCAACAAGATAAAAGAGGAGAGAATATTTAAAAGAAGAAAAACTGCTACAAGAGGACATAGTTTTAAATTAGAGGGGCAAAGGTTTAAAAGTAATATCAGGAAGTATTACTTTACTGAGAGTAGTGGATGCATGGAATAGCCTTCCTGCAGAAGTGGTAGCTGCAAATACAGTGAAGGAGTTTAAGCATGCATGGGATAGGCATAAGGCTATCCTTCATATAAGATAGGGCCAGGGGCTATTGGGCAGACTAGATGGGCCAAATGGTTCTTATCTGCCGACACATTCTATATATACACTCACCTAAAGAATTATTAGGAACACCATACTAATACAGTGTTGGACCCCCTTTTTCCTTCAGAACTGCCTTAATTCTACGTGGCATTGATTCAACAAGGTGCTGATAGCATTCTTTAGAAATGTTGGCCCATATTGATAGGATAGCATCTTGCAGTTGATGGAGATTTGAGGGATGCACATCCAGGGCACGAAGCTCCCGTTCCACCACATCCCAAACATGCTCTATTGGGTTGAGATCTGGTGACTGTGGGGGCCATTTTAGTACAGTGAACTCATTGTCATGTTTAAGAAACCAATTTGAAATCATTCGAGCTTTGTGACATGGTGCATTATCTTGCTGGAAGTAGCCATCAGAGGATGGGTACATGGTGGTCATGAAGGGATGGACATGGTCAGAAACAATGCTCAGGTAGCCCAAGGCATTTAAACGATGGCCAATTGGCACTAAGGGGCCTAAAGTGTGCCCAGAAAACATCCCCCACGCCATTACACCACCACCACCAGCCTGAACAGTAGTAACAAGGCATGATGGATACATGTTCTCATTCTGTTTACGCAAAATTCGGACTCTACCATTTGAATGTCTCAACAGAAATCGAGACTCATCAGACCAGGCAACATTTTTCCAGTCTTCAACAGTCCAATTTTGGTGAGCTTGTGAAATTGTAGCCTCTTTTTCCTATTTGTAGTGGAGATGAGTGGTACCCGGTGGGGTCTTCTGCTGTTGTAGCCCACCTTTCTTTCCCATTCTGACATTCAGTTTGGAGTTCAGGAGATTCTCTTGACCAGGACCACAACCCTACATGCATTGAAGCAACTGCCATGTGATTGGTTGACTAGATAATCGCATTAATGAGAAATAGAACAGGTGTTCCTAATAGTTCCTTAGGTGAGTGTATATATATATGGCAGACAGGCACTCTCACTTCGAATTATCCAGAAACAGTGGGTTCATATAAAAAAGGTATTTATTAATACAACTTATATATAAAATACAATGAGATAAAATGAAATAAAATATCAAAAACACATCTACTGTTTGGTGCTTGATAACTATCACACGTAGAGCAAGGATATAGACCACAAGACAGTATATTTCCAGTATAATGTCAATATCACATCTACTGTCGGTATATGTGTGATACTCCAGCTATGCTGGAAAAGCTGGTACTTGATAGTTATCACTAGTGATGAGCGGCAGGGGCAATGTTCAAGTTTTTGGGCGAATATTTGTCATAAATTAGCAAATTTGAGAATTCACCATTATTTTCTTGATGTAATATGCAGGTATTGCGTGTGCAATACAGGCATGGGTCACTTTTGCTACATTTTTCAAGGTGCTAGAAGTTTCCTGAGACTGGAGAAAATGGTTGGCACGGCAGAACATTACAATAGCTTTATAGTGCTCTAATATATTCGCGATTGCGCAAATCGGCAATTCGGCAATTGAGCTAAAGAGTAGTAATGAGCGGCATAGGCAATATTCGTTTTTGCGATATTTCATACATTTTTTGCATAATATTCGCAATAAATTCTCGAATTCTAGAATTCTTGATCTCCAATCATTATTTTCTCGATTGAGCAAATCAGCACTAATGATTTGCACATTTTTAGCGCAATACATACAACTTCACATTTTGTTAGGTCTGATTAGATATTACTAATAGTGATGGCCCGAACTATTCGCCGGCGAATAGTTCCCGGCGAACATAGCTTGTTCGGTCTGCCCCCTATACATCATCATTGAGTAAACTTGGTGTATTTGGTCTGTCACTATGAAAGCAGTTGAAGGTACCCGGCTTAAATTTTTTTTCACAAAAGGCAATCCCTGATATGGGACATAACAGGGATTAAACTGATTAGAATAGTACTACAGAAAATACCACTCATATCGGGTGTGATATTCAAACAAAGGGGAGGGAGCCAGCAATTTTTTAACCATCTCCCCGTTCGAAAAATCCATTTAATAAATGGACCCCAGATTGGGGACGTCACGTAACAGGGATTAAACTGATGAGAATAGTACTACAGAAAATACCACTCATATCGGGTGTGACAGTAAATTGCACGGCGCAGACGCAGTGACCGTGGCGTGGATTCAAACAAAGGGGAGGGAGCCAGCGTTTTTTTAACCTTTTCACCTTTCGGGGACCCTTGGTGTTGTACGTGGCTGGGTGGAGGAAGAAACCTTCAATTACATCAATGGGACATGGCTAGCTTAGTATCCAACCTTGTGCAGATGGGAAGTTTGCGGTTGGGCAAATGGACTGTTTGCAGTTGTTTGCGGTGCATTAAAAGGGGAGTTTGGTCTGTCAATCTCTGTGAAGCGGGTGTAACCCTTACACTACCTGATCGATACAACATCATACCTGATCGTATACACACACTGGATGTTTTAAACCACGTTGTTCAAAAAAAAAATTGGATTGTTAGGTGATTTATGCCCTTTATGGATTAATATCCAACTCTGCGTCAACTATGTAATTTTCCATGGGAGTCCCCTCCGGCATGCCACAGTCCAGGTGTTAGTCCCTTTGAAACAACTTTTCCATCACTACTGTGGCTAGAAAGAGTCCCTGTGGGTTTTAAAATTCGCCTGCCTATTGAAGTCTATGGCGGTTCGCCCGGTTCGCTCGTTCGCGAACATTTGCAGAAATTCGCTTTCGCCGTTCGCAAACGGAAAATTTTATGTTTGCGACATCTCTAATTACTAATTGGTGCACTAAGTATTGTGGCTCTGTGTCTGTAGCAAGTATGTATGGACAGCAGAGAAACAGTAATTCCTATCAAACTTCCTAACACCCTGCATTGGAACCAGCTACACTATATTACGATCTAACCTACACTGACTATCTCTCACTAACTATCTGTATTATATATATGAGCTAACTAACTATCTAATGTAATGACACAGCAATGACACTGATGTCTCTCAGATTTGCAAAAAACTGCAGAAAATGGCTGCTGGGGAGGTTCTTATATAGTAAGGGGTAGGCAACTTTCCTATTGGTTGCTAGGGATGTTGCTAAGCTCAGACAAAGACATTGCAGCCTTCTCATTGGCCCAGAAGTAAGAAGCAGAGAGGGATCATGGGTTCAGATGAAAACATTTTTTTTGAATATTTGTGAATACGAATATATAGCACTATATTCTAAATCTTTGCGAATTCTCGAAGTTGCGATATTCACAATTAAAATTCTAATATTCGCGCCCAACACAAACTATCACACGTAAAGGAAGGATATAGACCATAAGATAGTAAATTTCCAATATAATATTGTTAATTATTTTCTGTATTACTCTTCTTATATACAGACGTGGACAAAATTGTTGGTACCCTTTGGTCAATGAAAGAAAAAGTCACAATGGTCACAGAAATAACTTTAATCTGACAAAAGTAATAATAAATTAAAATTCTATAAATGTTAACCAATGAAAGTCAGACATTGTTTTTCAACCATGCTTCAACAGAATTATGTAAAAAAATAAACTCATGAAACAGGCATGGACAAAAATGATGGTACCCCTAACTTAATATTTTGTTGCGCAACCTTTTGAGGCAATCACTGCAATCAAACGCTTCCTGTAACTGTCAATGAGACATCTGCACCTCTCAGCAGGTATTTTGGCCCACTCCTCATGAGCAAACTGCTCCAGTTGTGTCCGGTTTGAAGGGTGCCTTTTCCAGACTGCATGTTTCAGCTCCTTCCAAAGATGCTCAATAGGATTGAGGTCAGGGCTCATAGAAGGCCACTTTAGAATAGTCCAATTTTTTCCTCTTAGCCATTCTTGGGTGTTTTTAGCGGTGTGTTTTGGGTCATTGTCCTGTTGCAAGACCCATGACCTGCGACTGAGACCAAGCTTTCTGACACTGGCTAGTACATTTCTCTCTAGAATTCCTTGATAGTCTTGAGATTTCATTGTACCCTGCACAGATTCAAGACACCCTGTGCCAGACGCAGCAAAGCAGCCCCAGAACATAACAGAGCCTCCTCCATGTTTCACAGTAGGGACAGTGTTCTTTTCTTGATATGCTTCATTTTTTCGTCTGTGAACATACAGCTGATGTGCCTTGGCAAAAACTTTGATTTTTGTCTCATCTGTCCACAGGACATTCTCCCAGAAGCTTTGTGGCTTGTCAACATGTAGTTTGGCATATTCCAGTCTTGCTTTTTTATGATTCGTTTTCAACAATGGTGTCCTCCTTGGTCGTCTCCCATGTAGTCCACTTTGGCTCAAACAACGACGGATGGTGCGATCTGACACTGATGTTCCTTGAGCATGAAGTTCACCTTGAATCTCTTTAGAAGTCTTTCTAGGCTCTTTTGTTACCATTCGGATTATCCGTCTCTTAGATTTGTCATCAATTTTCCTCCTGCGGCCACGTCCAGGGAGGTTGGCTACAGTCCCATGGATCTTAAACTTATGAATAATATGTGCAACTGTACTCACAGGAACATCTAGTTGCTTGGAGATGGTCTTATAGCCTTTACCTTTAACATGCTTGTCTATAATTTTCTTTCTGATCTCTTGAGACAGCTCTTTCCTTTGCTTCCTCTGGTCCATGTCGAGTGTGGTACACACCATATCACCAAACAACACAGTGATTACCTGGAGCCATATATATAGGCCCAATGGCTGATTACAAGGTTGTAGACACCTGTGATGCTAATTAGTGGACACACCTTGAATTAACATGTCCCTTTGGTCACATTATGTTCTGTGTTTTCTAGGGGTACCATCATTTTTGTCCATGCCTGTTTCATGAGTTTATTTTTTTACATAATTCTGTTGAAGCATGGTTGAAAAACAATGTCTGACTTTCATTGGTTAACATTTATAGAATTTTAATTTATTATTACTTTTGTCAGATTAAAGTTATTTCTGTGACCATTGTGACTTTTTCTTTCATTGACCAAAGGGTACCAACAATTTTGTCCACGTCTGTATATACATAATGTATATTATTCCAACAATGTCACAAATAACATTATATATAGCATCAAATAGCATTGATTATAGAATTATGTGTGTAGCGGACCGTTTCAGCAGACAAGGGGTTAAAATCCGTTTAGGCGATATGCCCCTTTCTGAGAGACAGGCACAGCTACTGCAGAACACCAACCTCCCGAACTGGATACAAAATAGCACTCCAAACCGGAACCTCGCAAATAGCTGCCGGCAGACGAACAGGAAAAGCATACAATCGGCTTACACTCCTGGCAATCAGTCTCCAACAGCATACATGGAATCCCCCCAATAACGAGACAAGGCTCCGTGTTGAGGGTCAAGCAGTGCTCTGACTGTACTTCAAGTACAGCCTCTTTTATTCATAAGAAACATACATAGTACTGCCCACAGGGTTTTGAAATCCAACCAATCAATACCTTACAACACACACAATGCAAGTACAGCAACCAATCGTTCCCGCTCCCTAGAGGACCAGAAGGGAGACTGCGACACAGAACAGATACAACATATCCCCACAATGCATCATGGTTTCCTCCTCTCTGTCCCGGAGACAACCAAAGGCAATCCAATTATCTCTCAGGACAAAGGGAGATCACCAATACACATGTGGAGACAACAGGACAGACATCACCATTTAAACACACAATGTCACACCCCCACAGCAAACACAGACATTTAACATATCCCCAGATAGCTCAAGTCTGAGTGCATATCATTAGGTGAATGGCACTCAGAATACACGAATACAATAATATTAGCTATCTGGGTACCCTCACATAACATACAATTTAACCGAATGCATAATAACATAAAATACAATTCCACAGACAGATTTAAGCTGTGCGGCCGGTCTGTCTTCTCCTTTAAAGTTACTATGGGCCATAATCCTGAGGCAAGAGGCTTTTAAACAGCCCTCTCCAAAACCCAGTGGCGAGGTTGGTTTCGCCACAATGTGAGTGATAGATCAATTGATCCAGGACAGTGTTAACATCACATCTATAACATAATCAATGCTGTTGATCCATATTCCTCACCAAAAACACACATATGTATGAGTAAAAGTATGGTTAAACTTGTCACTGATAACGCACATTTATAGGTATAAGAATATAAGTATTGTCTTGCGGTCAATGAGCGTTTATTATCAAAGTTGTGTGATCTCTTCAATTATATCTCCTTCGTTTATGAGTCTCTAGTGAGCGTCCATATAATATACTCCCTGTTGGTGGTATAGTGGTTACTGACCGTGGTGTCCCACGTGGTAATAATCCAGCTTGCCTTACCTCGGCAGCTCTGTATTCTACCTGCACTGTGAATGTTTACATGGTGTGTTCAATAAAAACATGGTAACATTTAATTATTTGTGTGTTATTAGAGAAGCGAGAGGAGCAGACGTTAATTGTATGGAGCAGCTGGTATAACCCGCAAGAGGTGTATGGCATCCAGGTTAAAAAAGGTTATAGGAGATGTATTCACTGATTATCCGCCCCCCCCCCCCCCCCCCCCCCCGTTATCTGATTGGCTGTAGTGGTGGTCTTGCTGGAGGTTATGAAAGGGGCGGAAGAATTCCGCCCTGCCTCTTTCTCCTGGCACCTGTGCAGCTTCCCAGGTATGGCCACGGAACAAGACCTTATGGCTACGCTTGCAGCCCGATTAGATACTGAAGGGCCGGCTTTTATATCTTGCCTGCTGGCGGGATTACAAGCCCCTGCGCTGTCCTCCCTAGCCCCCCCTGATCCCACACCACCTCCGGAAAGAGCGGTGGTCAGGCGCACTAATAGAACCGTCCGCCCACCAGCTTGCTTGCGCTCCCCCTCCCCTCCCTTACCTGTGCGATTACAGCGCAGAACTGGTCGGGGGAGAGCCACGGCAGGAGCACCGGCAGGACAGGAAATGTGTCTTCCGGCCGAGCGGCTCTTGGCCACGCCCCCCGACCCGGCAGTTGGCGCGGCTGTTCAGTAAAGCAGGAGCATCTTACATAGCGTGCCACTGCCAGAACACGTGCCTTTCACCATGGGCAATTGGCCAAGTAATGTCTCCTCTGCTGAGGAGAACACCCCCACCATGCCCCCAGTCTCCATGGCCCTGCTCCATACTGTTCCACAGGCGGTGCCTACACCTCCAGCCCCCTCCCAGTTAACCCCAGCACCCCCATCAATAATTTTTAACCTGGAGCCTCAGGACCCATCTTCAGTGAGGCCATCCTCTACCCCTCTTCCTTTAATTGCGGCACTGATGCGATTAACCCCTACACGCCGATCAACGGCTAGATCCAGATCCCCAGCTGCAGTACCCGACCGCTGACACCGGCTCAGGTCGACATACCATTCGCGGCCCCACTCACGCGTCAGGGATTCTCGTCTGAGGCACAGGGATACCCGCTCCAGGTCGTCCAGGTGGTGGTCGCCGTCCTCATCAGATTGGAGTTCCAGCGGACCCAGTTTCGGCGGGTCAAGGACCGAAAGGAGACGTGATGACAGGCGAGTGGCCAGCAGTTCGTCTCGCAGGACCGATCCAGCAAGCATCACACAGACTGCAAACCCTCAGATCGCTCAAACCGAGGTGGCGGCACCATCTACACAAGGTCAGCTTGATTGCACAGGGGCATGAGGCATTGACAAGGTGGGTACAGGTTTAGTGCCAGCATTGCGAGCGTTGTTAGCACAGCTAGAGGCCGCCCCTGCGGTTGATCTCCTTCCTGTCTGGTTACCTGATAAAGCACGCGCTAGCATCCATAAAGAGTCTTTATTTTGCGGTCTTAGCCCATTAGGTACCCATTTGGATGAGGAAACTAAAAATAAGAGATGGTCAAACCAGTATGTTTATATGGTCCTTAGTTTCCATAGATCAGCATACAGTAGACAAAGAAAGGAGGCCGAATGTGGAACGTTTCCTAGACCGTAAACCAAAAGTAGCTCGCACCATAGGAAATTGGCTACAAGCCTTTTCGGTATTAGGCTATACGATGGTTACTCGTCATCCTGAGCGGTCGGCAGAACTCTTCATCTACATAGACTCCATTTATAATGCATACAAGTCACATGGGGGTTCAGCTTGGTGGTGATACGATGAGGAGCTCCGTCGACGGATGGCATTGCACCCAGAGATTGGTTGGGGTGTGAAAGCTACGGATGTGTGGCTTCGGCTCATGTTAGCGCAAAAATCCAACCCCAGACCAGGGGCCTGTTGGCTATACAACGAAGGGCACTGTAAATTATTTTCGTTGTGCAAGTATAAACATGAGTGCTCAGTGTGCGGAGGAGCCCACCCCGCCGTCCGCTGCTCACGTAACCCCCGCGGCCACAAGCATTCTCCCGCCGCTGGTGGGAAAGACCCCGGTGAGCGTTTACGCGATGGCACATTGGCTAAATAATTACCCCAGTAAAGATGTGGCGTCACAGTTGCATTTTGGTTTCACTTTCGGCTTCTTCATCCCTTTCAACTATTCGAGGTTACCCTTGTTTTCCCAAAACTTAAAATAAACATTAGAACACCCAGAGTAGCTACACCAAAAAATTGCTAAAGAAGTTTCATTAGGCAGAATAGTGGGGCCATTTTCCTCCTCCCCTTTTTATAACATTCGTGTTTCTCCATTAGGCCTTATCCCAAAAAAAGAACAGGTTGATCCACCATTTGTCCTTCCCTAAAGGTGCATCGGTTAACGACGCCATTTCAAAAGCTGATTTATCAGTCACCTAAGTCCCTTGCGACCGTGCAGTGGCCTTAGTCAGACGTGAGGGTCAAGGTGCGCTATTAGCTAAGGCGGACACGAGGCGGCTTTCCGTTTACTCCCCGTCCACCCAGATTGTTATCACCTACTAGGTTGTATGGTTGACAATTTGTACTATTAATATGACACCTGTCTGCCAATGGGTTGCTCCATCTCGTGTCATTATTTTGAGATGCTTAGCACTTTCTTGGAATGGGTGATTAGATATGAGTCAGGCTCTCAGTCGATAACACACTACTTGGATGATTTTCTGTTTGTCTCTCAGAGCAATACAAATCAATGTCAACACCTCTTTAACACGTTCCGTTATTTTATGTATAAATTTGGTGTTCCCCTATCTGAAGAAAAACTGTGGCCTCGACACGACTATTACATATCTAGGCATTGAAATCGATACCATCTCAATGGTTTTCCTCCTTCCCCATGATAAATTGCAGAACTTAGTCGGCTTAATCCAAGGTTTTATAGCATCCAAATCTGTCACGTTAAGACAAATGCAGTCACTGTTGGGTTCCCTAGTTTTCTCGTGTAGGATCATGCCCATGGGACTAGTTTTCTCCCGTCGTTTATCCCTCGCTACACACGGTGTTGTTAAACCACATCACCATGTCCGCTTAACTAGACAGATAAAAATGGATTTACTGGTTTGGCATCAATTTTTGGAAACATACAACGGTCACACATGTTACCAAGGGCCGGAAATATCATCACCTGACTTGTCCTTATTCACTGACGCAGCTGGTTCCACAGGTTTTGGGGCAATACTTGGTAACGAGTGGTTCGCTTCCCCATGGCCTGAGGAATGGCGTACCTCCGGCCTTTGTACTAATATTATCCTCTTAGAATTATTTCCTATTATTGTAGCTGTTAACCTATGGGGTCACAAATTCACTAATCAGCGAGTATGTTTTTGGATTGACAACATGGCAGTGGTTTTCTGTATAAACAATCTTACGTCCTCTTCCCCTCCTGTACTGGCGCTGCTCTAGCATTTAGTACTTCGCTGTTTAGAGCTCAACATCTGGTTTTGCACTCACCATGTACCAGGCATACTTAATTCTGCTGCTGATACTCTCTCTCAATTCCAATAGCAGGAGTTCTGGAGTATCCTGCCGGGAGCCACCAAGGAAGGCCTCCCCTGCCCGCGGCACCTATGGGATTTGCTGACGAATGCCTGATGTCATTGGTGAGAGCGTCAGTGACGCCATCGACGTGGTCAGGACATGGTAAGGCATGGCCCGAATGGTGCGCGCAAGCGAGTATTACACCCAATGAGGCATTACCTGAGGATACCTTTCAGGTGACGATCTTATATTTGTTACGGCTTAGAACGCTAGGGGTTTCCGCTGTAGTTGCGCAACGGTGGCTTGCGGGTGTCAGTTTTTACCTAAAGCTAAGGGGTTCACCTGATGTTACTAAGCATTTCTTAATTCGCCAGGCTATTAAAGGCTGGAGAAAGGAACATACCCGTCGCGAGTGTAGGCGCCCGATATCTTATCCCCTGTTAAACCGAATTTGCAATGTTCTCTCAGATGTTTGCGCTTCTGCTTATGATGCCTTGTTGTTTAAGGCTGATTTCACGTTAGCATTCTTTGCTGCGCAACGTATTAGCGAATTAGTTTGCCCGACCCGCTCTCGCTTAGGAGGCTTGGCCTCGGGTGATGTTTTCCTTACTGAATCATCCCTTAGGATACTTATACGACGATCCAAAACGGATTTATGGGGGCAAGGGTCTTGGCTTCCGTGGCATAAGGTAGATGGCCCAATTAGCCCCCATGCTGTAGTTTTAGAGTGGAATCGTACCCGTGCACAGGGTCCGGCATACCTGCTTCATGCCGAATGCAGCCCATTAACACTTTTCCAATTCAAAGCTATTTTGCGCCGCTGCCTATTGGTTTTAGAACTTCCAGTGGCGGAATTTGGCACTCATTCTTTCTGCATAGGCGCGGCTACCGAAATGGCTAAGGCAGGTTTACCAGAAGCTGAGGTTCAACGTACCGGCAGATGGAGATCTGCGTGTTATGCTTCATATATTCGCCCGCATTTATTAATTTAATTTGTTTTCAGATTCCGGGACAACGTGCAGAACACAGACCGGGGGCCGTAGCCTCGATTTCAGGAATGTTTCAGTCGCCTGGAGAGGCGTCAGGGGTCTACGCAGGTCACAGGTCCTCCCAGAGGCAGTGGAGCTCAGTAGAACTGTTCGCTCCCCTGTAATATTGGTAATTCATGCAGGGGTCAAAGATCTATGCCTATTAAAGATCGCAGAGCTCATTACCCTTATGAAGGCTGATTTGGAACGCATCCCTTTCTTCTTTCAAGAAGTAATTATTGTGTGGTCTGAAATTATTCCTAGAGTTACGTGGCATGGAGCAAGGGATTCGCAGGCCATAGAGCGTGCCAGGAGAACAGTTAACACCAGAATTTCCAGATTTATAAGTTCCAGGGCTGGGGTAGTAGTTAGACATCGACAGCTGGAGGGAGACAATATGAGACTTATGAGACCGGATGGTGTTCATTTGAATGATATTAGATTAGATATCTTCTATCTGGTTTGCAAGATAGCGTGGAGCAAGCGTTATTTTTCTTGGGTGGGGGTACACAGGCTCCTCAGTGGAGGTCAGTGAAAAAAATGGAGATGGAGAAGAAGGCGGACTTGCCCACTGAGGGATTTCGTGGGGCATACTGCTTCTTATGACTCAGAGTTTGGTATAAGTTTGAATTAAAAAAGTTGGTGTTGGAAAAAATCTATAGTCAAATAAAAGCTGTGACCGACTCTCACCCAACAAAGAAGGTTTTGCATGGTTTTTATATTAGCTGCGATAAGATGGGTTGGGGGGGGGGCAGGTTCAGTTTTCTCGGCAGTCTAAGCAGACTGTGATTGTCTATTGTTGCGACGTAGATGAAGATCAGATCACATTTTATGACTAATTTGTGTAGAAATCCATATGTAACGGATCTCCTAGCACCCCGACCGGGTACCTCCGTCGATAGATGCTCCTAGTGCTTTCCGAGGACTCCAAGCACTCCACTTGACACCGTACGCACTGCAGACCCCACGAACCGCCGTAGCTTGGTTGGGGTCTCACCGTCCTCCATCCACGCTGGACCTACGACAAGGCTCCAGGCTCCAGTGGGTGAACCTCTCCTACAGCCAGAGAGCAGGAACAGCTCTTACAAGAGCTAGTAGTTATGCCAGGGGAGTATAGCAAATCTTCAGCGTATAGCAATCCCCCAGTTTGATCAGTTATCCAAACACCAGTCTTAACATGATGAAGGATAAAACAGGAACACTTTATTGAGGGCTACTCGCCCGTATTTATGCAGGTCCCCATCCCCATCTGGTGGACACGCCCCCAGGGGACCAGAATGGAGACTGCGACACACCGAACAGATACAACACATCCCCACAATGCATCATGGTTTCCTCCTCTCTGCCCCAGAGACAACCGAGGAATAATCCAATTATCTCTCAGGACAAAGGGGAGATCGCCAATACACATGTGGAGACAACAGGACAGACATCACCATTTAAACACACAATGTCACACCCTCCCAGCAACCACAGACATTTAACATATTCCCAGATAGCTCAAGTCTGAGTGCATATTATTAGGCGAATGGCACTCAGACCACACGAATACAATTAAACTAGCCATCTGGTTACCCTCACATAACAAAATACAATTCCAAAGACAGATTTAAGCTGTGCGGCCGGCCTGTCTTCTTTAAAGTTAGTATGGGCCATAATCCTGAGGCAGGAGGCTGGCAACCAGCCCCCTTCAAAACACCGTGGCGAGGTTGGTTTCGTCACACATCTCCCCCTTCCAGGGAAGACTAACCAGATACCTGACCTCACGGTCAGTACCTGAGTTAGTCTGGCAGTCCAACCACAACCCCATACTGGACCTGTTAAATTTTGGGGCCTGGCTCTGTTCTGTATGTCCCCAGCTGTTGAGTGGGCATCTGCGACTCCTTGCTGCCTTGTGGTTCTCCAGCTTGGAGCTGTAGGTACTTGGTGGGCAGAGGCCGACTGCGCTCTGCCCAGATGCCAGCTCTTCCGCGGGGGTAGCCTGTGGAAAGTCCGGCTCTGAAGAAGAGGGTAGGGGAGGGCAGAGGCCGACTGCGCTCTGCCCAGATGCCAGCTCTTCCGCTGGGGTAGCCGGTGGGGAGTCCGGCTCTGGAGAAGAGGATAGGGGAGGGCAGAGGCCGACTGCACTCTGCCCAGATGCCAGCACTTCCGCTGGGGTAGCCTGTGGGATGTCCGGCTCTAGAGAAGAGGATAGAGGAGGGCAGAGGCCGACTGCGCTCTGCCCTGATGCCAGCTCTTCCGCTGGGAAGAAATCAGTGGGTAGCGCAGGCTCATCCCCTGCCCCCAGAACTCTGTTGGGAAGTAGCTGTGAAGGGGAGGGCTCGCTTACCTCCTCCTCCTGGTATCCCTGCGGAGATGGATGGGGATCTGGACCGACTGTCCAGCATCCCTGTAGGACTGGCACCGAGCCCGCGGTCTCATCTGCGCCCATGCAGAGGGGCTTGTGTTCCCCTTTTCCCGGTATCTCCGGCTGCTGGTGGAAGGTGAGGCCGATTGCCTCTCCTCCCCAGGACTCTGGTTGCTTTAAGGCAGAGGGACCCCGCATCTCCTCCCCCTGGAACTCAGGTTGCCGCTGGGGAGAGAGACCGGTTGTCTCCTCTCCCTGTGATATGCACTGCCGCTGGAGATCTGGGCAGGCGGCCCAGCATCCCTGTAGGGCCAGTAGAGAGACCTCGGTCCCATCTCCACCTGCCATCTGTGGGTCCTCCCAGGACCAGTCTGTGAGGTCCCTCAACATTTGCGAGTCAGGATCACCTGCGTCCACACCTGGCAACTCCGGCTGCTGCTGAGGGTCTGGGCCAGCATCCCGGTGGAGAGCCCTCGGTCCCGTCTCCACCTGCCTGTTGTGGTTCCTCACAGGACCAGTCTATGAGGACCCCTACCTCTCTAGCTAATACTGAAGCAGGGGATACTTCAGTCGGGTCTTCCCAGCTGTAGGGTTGTAGGTCTGGGACTGCCACCCAGCTCTCTGGCAGTGTATATTAGGACCGAATTGAGCTGAAGAAGTATTGGTAGTCCTGCTCCAGCTCCCACACCTTTGTCACTAGAGATGCCAGGTCTTGTCTCACCTCTCTCGCTGTAGCCCAATCATGCATAGCCTCTCTGTAGTCATAGATATCCCAGAACCGGGACCCTCCAGCATCTCCGAACTCCGGTTCTGCGAAGGCCTCAAACAACAGGCCAGGGCCATCATAATCCTCACCCTCGGGTCTGTCGTGCTCAGCCATCCAGGGAGAGTGCCGAATCACATACCACCAGAGTGCCTGGTAGGCGTCATCTAGCCAAAGCTCCTTCCATACCAGGCTCTCCAGTTCTGTCACCCACTCATTCAGGGGCTCCTCTCCCAAAAGGGGCATTCGCAGGGCCACTCGCATCCGCAATTGCTGCTCCTCACTGGGGAGACACTCGCCCCGCCGACGCTGTACATCTTCCAGGGCCTCGTGCCAGACGCCTTTCCGGACTGCATCCCTCCAGTCCGGGTCATCATCCTCCTCGTAGTGGAATGCTGTTCGAAGACTAGCCGATTCCATCCTGCTGTAGCCAGGGGCGCTGTACGGATACTAGCGTTGCCCTCAATATACTCCACGAACGGTGTCTCCGAGCTGCTTCTCCTCACACTAGGACGCCATCCCACCGCTTGCCACCAATGTAACGGATCTCCTAGCACCCCGACCGGGTACCTCCGTCGATAGATGCTCCTAGTGCTTTCCGAGGACTCCAAGCACTCCACTTGACACCGTACGCACCGCAGACCCCACGAACCGCCGTAGCTTGGTTGGGGTCTCACCGTCCTCCATCCACCCTGGACCTACGACAAGGCTCCAGGCTCCAGTGGGTGAACCTCTCCTACAGCCAGAGAGCAGGAACAGCTCTTACAAGAGCTAGTAGTTATGCCAGGGGAGTATAGCAAATCTTCAGCGTATAGCAATCCCCCAGTTTGATCAGTTATCCAAACACCAGTCTTAACATGATGAAGGATAAAACAGGAACACTTTATTGAGGGCTACTCGCCCGTATTTATGCAGGTCCCCATCCCCATCTGGTGGACACGCCCCCAGGGGACCAGAATGGAGACTGCGACACACCGAACAGATACAACACATCCCCACAACGCATCATGGTTTCCTCCTCTCTGCCCCAGAGACAACCGAGGAATAATCCAATTATCTCTCAGGACAAAGGGGAGATCGCCAATACACATGTGGAGACAACAGGACAGACATCACCATTTAAACACACAATGTCACACCCTCCCAGCAACCACAGACATTTAACATATTCCCAGATAGCTCAAGTCTGAGTGCATATTATTAGGCGAATGGCACTCAGACCACACGAATACAATTAAACTAGCCATCTGGGTACCCTCACATAACAAAATACAATTCCAAAGACAGATTTAAGCTGTGCGGCCGGCCTGTCTTCTTTAAAGTTAGTATGGGCCATAATCCTGAGGCAGGAGGCTGGCAACCAGCCCCCTCCAAAACACTGTGGCGAGGTTGGTTTCGTCACACCATATAATTCCAAAGGGTTCACATCGTTTATCTTGCAACTGTATATCCATTCCAGTATTATCCAAGACCCAAACTGGACTTTCCAGTTTCCATCAATCCTTGTCTGGAATTTTCTCACCACTTCAAAATAAGCATTCTCAGCTTTTCTCTTCATTTATAAGAGTATTTTTGTCCTTTCTCTGTCTATATATATTATGGCAGCTTATGGTTAAAAAAAACGCATTGTGGTTTTGATGCATTATCGGTGCGTTTTTTCATCTAGATGTGCGTTGTTTTTTTTTTATAATATGTTTGCTCTTCATCTCATATAATGATCCTCTATATTTATTTTGGATTTTTTACATATACATTTTAATATTTTTAATAAAACTAACCCCAAAATATAGAAACCATATCACTTGTAGAAAGAAAAATCTTTTCTTCTTTTTCTGATTTTATTTGACACCTGTTGTCACAAGTAGTAGAGTCATTATAGAGTAGAGTCCCATCTAAAAGAGTGGATGGATGGGTACACATGATTTTCATTAAAAAAAAATATATATTTTTTCAAATCCATATATTGAATGTTTGTGAAGGCTTTTGCACTAATTTTATGTTCGTCAGCACTGACCATGACTGTATTGTTTTGAATTTAATATTCTCTTTAATATAAGCCTTTAAAAAAAATAGTACAGGCCATTGGTTCTCTCACCCAGAGTACAAATTTCGTAAATAGCTGAAACAATGCACCTATAGAATGTGAATGGCATTGTGTCCAAAGCTTGAAAGAGAATGTAGGGGTTCAATGACTCTACAAATGTTTTTTCAGTTCAAACAATATGTTCAACAATATATGGTATTTAATATGTTGTCCTTCACTTTAATAAAGTGGAAAAATACATTCTTTAAAAGCCTGATTTTTGATTTAGAGATTTAAACAAAAGATTCACACTGCAAGACAAGCAACAAGTAAGGCTACTTTCACAGAAGCTTTAATATTTTCCAGTATTGAGATCCGTCCGTCATGGACGTTACCCGTGGCAGGTACCAGGAGATCGTAGAGACTGGCAACTCGTGGGTTAAATTGACAAGTTCACTGTGGATCTTATTGTTTTGGTAAATGCCGCACCCCTTGCTTCAGGTATTGCTTGTTGGTAAACTTAACTACCTTTCCCATAAGTAGCCGCTTCTTGGAGGTGTGATTTATAGATTTTCTTACTGCCTTCTAACTAGCTGGTCGGTTGTACTCTGTGGTGCTTCTGGAGTTGCCAGTTTTCTACGTTCAGACAAGTCTTGTCTGTTCTTATTGTTTGTGTTTGTTATATTCCCTGTTGTTTATATCTGGGCCTGAAACAGAGACTTCCATTTGTCCATCTGGGGAGGAATAGGTTGTCTCTGGTCCTAACCTCATTCCAGGGCTTTATAGGGATCTAAGGGCCTAGGTATCCAGCATATGAATATTCCTACCTTCAAGGTCTATTCATATTGATAGGAAGTTAGGGCCCGGATTAGGGATGTTTAGGAGGTGACCTATTTCTTCCCTAGTTTACAGGCCCAGTTACTGTTCCCCTTCCCTCCTGTGTTTAATGTGGAGTTTTTCCCCCACACTGATTGTGACACCGTCATAGGGTCTCGATACCGGAAAAAAAACGCTTCAGTTTTGTCCAAATTCATTGTCACTGGGGACAAAACGTAACTGAACAGAACTGAATGCTCCAAAATGCATTCCGTTCTGTTCTCATACCGGAGAGCAAACCGCAGCATTTTCTCTAACACAATCTGACACAATAGAAAATGGATCCGTCCCCCAGTGACTTTCAATGGAGTTTTGGCTATGTTAAAGATAATACAACCTAATCCATTCATAACAATTGCAGTTGGTTTTATTATCAGTAAATGAAGCATTTTTGCTGAACCCTGCCGGATCCAGCAAAAATGCTAGAAAGTAGCCTGTCCATTACTTAGCAGGTATTCCCATCTCAGACAATGAGGGCGTGCCCTGAAAGTGGTGGGGGGCACACTATTCATGCGCAGCCACCCTGCATTAATTTCTAAGGGGCAACCGAAACTAGTTGAGCACAGGGAAACCTGGCGTCCTCCAGCCACCACCTTTCCCTTTCCATTCTCGATATATCAGACAATGGGGACATGTCCTAGAAATATGCCTCCAGGGGAATACCCCTTTAAATATTGTAGAGAATCTTGAATGTTCCAGGAGTAAAGGATTCTCTCTACCTCGCACTCAACCTCATCTATGATATGGTCCTGAGGAGAGAACATAGGTACCAGCTTGGGATATCTATGCTCCTCATCTTATTAGGACATTTCATGCCAAATTTCCATTGAAACCTGCTCCCCAGGTTGAGGGTCTGGTGGCCCCTCGTAAGGGGGGGGGGCTAATGTCACCAACTTACCTGTCCAGCCTCCAGCGCCAACATCTATCTCAGAGGTGTCCACCTCATCGACAAAAGGTTGCGTCTAGTGTTGAGCAAATCAAAGTATCAGAAGTAGACTTTGATCCAAATTTCAGGGAAAATTCAGTTTGCTGTGAAGCTGAATTTCCTTGTGCTTCGTGGCAACAAATACATTTTCCCTGAAATCCATTAAAATCATCCTTTCAAGCACGAAGAGGCCACCATGGCCATTATGATTGAAGATTGAAATCTCTTTCACGGTGACGTATATTACTTCATCACCGCGTGACAAAGTAAAATGGAGCAAGGGATTCGCAGGCCATAGAGCGTGCCAGGAGAACAGTTAACACCAGAATTTCCAGATTTATAAGTTCCAGGGCTGGGGTAGTAGTTAGACATCGACAGCTGGAGGGAGACAATATGAGACTTATGAGACCGGATGGTGTTCATTTGAATGATATTAGATTAGATATCTTCTATCTGGTTTGGAAAATAGTGTGGAGCAAGCGTTATTTTTCTTGGGTGGGGGTTGGAGCGCCGTGTAGGGGTACACTGGCTCCTCAGTGGAGGTCGGTGAAATAAATGGAGATGGAGAAGAAGGCGGACTTGCCCACTGAGGGATTCCGTGGGGCATACTGCTTCTTATGACTCAGAGTTTGGTATAAGTTTGAATTAAAAAAGTTGGTGTTGGAAAAAATCAATAGTCAAATAAAAGCTGTGACCGACTCTCACCCAACAAAGAAGGTGTTGCATGGTTTTTATATTAGCTGCGATAAGATGGGTTGGGGGGGGGGGGGCAGGTTCAGTTTTCTCAGCAGTCTAAGCTGACTGTGATTGTCTATTGTTGTGACTTAGATGAAGATCAGATCACATTTTATGACTAATTTGTGTAGAAACCCATATAATTCCAAAGGGTTCACATAGTTTTTCTTGCAACTGTATATCCATTCCAGTATTATCCAAGACTCAAACTGGACTTTCCAGTTTCCATCAATCCTTGTCTGGAATTTTCTCACCACTTCAAAATAAGCATTCTCAGCTTTTCTCTTCATTTATAAGAGTATTTTTGTCCTTTCTCTGTCTATATATTATGGCAGCTTATGTTTAAAAAAACACATTGTGGTTTTGATGCATTATCGGTGCGTTTTTTCATCTAGATGTGCGTTTTTTTTATAATATGTTTGCTCTTCATCTCATATAATGATCCTCCATATTTATTTTGGATTTTTTACATATACATTTTAATATTTTTAATAAAACATCTTAAAAATAACCCAAAAATATAGAAACCATATCACTTGTAGAAAGAAAAATCTTTTCTCCTTTTCCTGATTTTATTTGACACCTGTCATCACAAGTAGTAGAGTCATTATAGAGTAGAGTCCCATCTAAAAGAGTGGATGGATAGGTACACTTGATTTTGATTAAAAAAAAATAATATATAATTTCAATACCATATATTGAATGTTTGTGAAGGCTTTTGCACTAATTTTATGTTTGTCAGCACTGACCCTGACTGTATTGTTTTAAATTTAATATTCTCTTTAATATAAGCCTTTAAAAAAAAAGTACAGGCCATTGTTTCTCTCACCCAGAGTACAAATTTCCTAAATAGCTGAAACAATGCACCTATAGAATGTGAATGGCATTGTGTCCAAAGCTTGAAAGAGAATGTAGGGGTTCAATGACTCCACAAATGTTTTTTCAGTTCAAACAATATGTTCAACAATATATTTAATATGTTGTCCTTCACTTTATTAAAGTGGAAAAATACATTCTTTAAAAGCCTGATTTTTGATTTAGAGATTTCAACAAAAGATTCACACTGCAAGACAAGCAACAAGTAAGGCTACTTTCACAGTAGCTTTAATATTTTCCAGTATTGAGATCCGTCTGTCATGGACGTTACCCGTGGCAGGTACCAGGAGATCGTAGAGACTGGCAACTCGTGGGTTAAATTGACAAGTTCACTGTGGATCTTATTGTTTTGGTAAATGCCGCACCCCTTGCTTCAGGTGTTGCTTGTTGGTAAACTTAACTACCTTTCCCATAAGTTGCAGCTTCTTACTCTTGGAGGTGTGATTTATAGATTTTCTTCCTGCCTTCTAACTAGCTGGTCGGTTGTACTCTGTGGTGCTTCTGGAGTTGCCAGTTTTCTACATTCAGATAAGTCTTGTCTGTTCTTATTGTTTGTGTTTGTTATATTCCCTGTTGTTTATATCTGGGCCTGAGACAGAGACTTCCATTTGTCCATCTGGGGAGGAATAGGTTGTCTCTGGTCCTAACCTCATTCCAGGGCTTTATAGGGATCTAAGGGCCTAGGTATCCAGCATATGAATATTCCTACCTTCAAGGTCTATTCATATTGATAGGAAGTTAGGGCCCGGATTAGGGATGTTTAGGAGGTGACCTATTTCTTCCCTAGTTTACAGGCCCAGTTACTGTTCCCCTTCCCTCCTGTGTTTAATGTGGAGTTTTTCCCCCACACTGATTGTGACACCGTCATAGGGTCTCGATACCGGAAAAAAATTGCTTCAGTTTTGTCCAAATTCATTGTCACTGGGGACAAAACGTAACTGAACAGAACTGAATGCTCCAAAATGCATTCCGTTCTGTTCTCATACCGGAGAGCAAACCGCAGCATTTTCTCTAACACAATCTGACACAATAGAAAATGGATCCGTCCCCCAGTGACTTTCAATGGAATTTTGGCTATGTTAAAGATAATACAACCTAATCCATTCATAACAAATGCAGTTGGTTGTATTATCAGTAACGGAAGCATTTTTGCTGAACCCTGCCGGATCCAGCAAAAATGCTAGAAAGTAGCCTGTCCATTACTTAGCTGGTATTCCCATCTCAGACAATGAGGGCGTGCCCTGAAAGTGGTGGGGGGCACACTATTCATGCGCAGCCACCCTGCATTAATTTCTAAGGGGCAACCAAAACTAGTTGAGCACAGGGAAACCTGGCGTCCTCCAGCCACCACCTTTCCCTTTCCATTCTCGATATATCAGACAATGGGGACATGTCCTAGCAATATGCCTCCAGAGGAATACCCCTTTAAATATTGTAGAGAATCTTGAATGTTCCAGGAGTAAAGGATTCTCTCTACCTCGCACTCAACCTCATCTATGATATGGTCCTGAGGAGAGAACATAGGTACCAGCTTGGGATATCTATGCTCCTCATCTTATTAGGAAATTTCATGCCAAATTTCCATTGAAACCTGCTCCCCAGGTTGAGGGTCTGGTGGCCCCTCGTAAGGGGGGGGGGGCTAATGTCACCAACTTACCTGTCCAGCCTCCAGCGCCAACATCTATCTCAGAGGTGTCCACCTCATCGACAAAAGGTTGTGTCTAGTGTTGAGCAAATCGAAGTATCAGAAGTAGACTTTGATCCAAATTTCAGGGAAAATTCAGTTTGCTGTGAAGCCGAATTTCCTTGTGCTTCGTGGCAACAAATACATTTTCCCTGAAATCCATTAAAATCATCCTTTCAAGCACGAAGAGGCCACCATGGCCATTATGATTGAAGACTGAAATCTCTTTCACGGTGACGTATATTACTTCGTCACCGCGTGACAAAGTAAAATGGAGCAAGGGATTCGCAGGCCATAGAGCGTGCCAGGAGAACAGTTAACACCAGAATTTCCAGATTTATAAGTTCCAGGGCTGGGGTAGTAGTTAGACATCGACAGCTGGAGGGAGACAATATGAGACTTATGAGACCGGATGGTGTTCATTTGAATGATATTAGATTAGATATCTTCTATCTGGTTTGGAAAATAGTGTGGAGCAAGCGTTATTTTTCTTGGGTGGGGGTCGGAGCGCCATGTAGGGGTACACTGGCTCCTCAGTGGAGGTCGGTGAAATAAATGGAGATGGAGAAGAAGGCAGACTTGCCCACTGAGGGATTCCGTGGGGCATACTGCTTCTTATGACTCAGAGTTTGGTATAAGTTTGAATTAAAAAAGTTGGTGTTGGAAAAAATCAATAGTCAAATAAAAGCTGTGACCGACTCTCACCCAACAAAGAAGGTGTTGCATGGTTTTTATATTAGCTGCGATAAGATGGGTTGGGGGGGGCAGGTTCAGTTTTCTCGGCAGTCTAAGCAGACTGTGATTGTCTATTGTTGTGACTTAGATGAAGATCAGATAACATTTTATGACTAGTTTGTGTAGAAACCCATATAATTCCAAAGGGTTCACATAGTTTTTCTTGCAACTGTATATCCATTCCAGTATTATCCAAGACTCAAACTGGACTTTCCAGTTTCCATCAATCCTTGTCTGGAATTTTCTCACCACTTCAAATAAGCATTCTCAGCTTTTCTCTTCATTTATAAGAGTATTTTTGTCCTTTCTCTGTCTATATATTATGGCAGCTTATGTTTAAAAAAACGCATTGTGGTTTTGATTAGGGATGAGCGAACTCGAACTGTATAGTTCGGGTTCGCACCGAATTTTGGGGTGTCCGTGACACGGACCCGAACCCGGACATTTTCGTAAAAGTCCAGGTTCGGGTTCGGTGTTCGTCGCTTTCTTGGCGCTTTTGTGACGCTTTCTTGGCGCTTTTTGAAAGGCTGCAAAGCAGCCAATCAACAAGCGTCATACTACTTGCCCCAAGAGGCCATCACAGCCATGCCTACTATTGGCATGGCTGTGATTGGCCAGAGCACCATGTGACCCAGCCTCTATTTAAGCTGGAGTCACATAGCGCCGCCCGTCACTCTGCTCTGATTAGCGTAGGGAGAGGTTGCGGCTGCGACAGTAGGGCGAGATTAGGCAGATTAACTCCTCTAAAGGACTTGATTATTGATCGATCTGCAGCTGTGGGTCATTGAGCTGCTGATACTCAATTGCTCACTGTTTTTAGGCTGCCCAGACCGTTTGTCAGTCACATTTTTCTGGGGTGATCGGCGGCCATTTTGTGTCTTGTGGTTCGCCAGCACAAGCTGCGACCAAGTGCATTTAACCCTTAATGGTGTGGTTGTTTTTTGGCTAAAGCCTACATCAGGGTGAAGCTGTCACACCAAGTGCATTTAACCAGCAATAGTCTGTTTATTTTTTGGCCATATACTACATCAGGGGCAAGCTGCGCCTGTCACCAAGTGCATTTAACCCTCAATGGTGTGGTTGTTTTTTGGCTAAAGCCTACATCAGGGTGAAGCTGTCACACCAAGTGCATTTAACCAGCAATTGTCTGTTTATTTTTTGGCCATATACTACATCAAGGGCAAGCTGCGCCCGTCACCAAGTGCATTTAACCCTCAGTAGTGTGGTTGGTCAAGCTATCACACCAAGTGCATTTAACCAGCAATAGTCTGTTCATTTTTTGGCCATATACTAAATCAGGGGCAAGCTGCGCCCGTCACCAAGTGCATTTAACCAGCAATAGTGTGGTTATTTTTTGGCCATATCCCAGTCTAATTCTGTCACTAAATCCATACCGGTCACCCAGCGCCTAAATACTAGGCCTCAAATTTATATCCCGCTAAATTTGTCGTTACCGCTGTACTGTTGTGGCTGGGCAAGTTATTTAGTGTCCGTCAAAGCACATTTTTTGTTCAGGGTTGAAATACAATTCCCAATTTAGCAATTTCATAATTTAGTGGTTTCTGCTATATCAAAGCTATTTGAAATCTATCCCTAAAAGGGTATATAATATTCAAGGTGCACATAGGGTCATTCAGAATAACTTCACACACATGCTACTGTGCATTTCCAAGTCTAATTCTGTTAGTAAATCCATACCGGTCACCCAGCGCCTAAATACTAGGCCTCAAATTTATATCCCGCTAAATCTCTCGTTACCGCTGTCCTGTTGTGGCTGGGAAAGTTATTTAGTGTCTGTCAAAGCACATTTTTTGTTCTGGGTTGAAATACAATTCCCAATTTAGCAATTTCATAATTTAGTGGTTTCTGCTATATCAGAGCTATTTGAAATCTATCCCTAAAAGGGTATATAATATTCAAGGTGCACATAGGGTCATTCAGAATAACTTCACACACACGCTACTGTGCATTTCCAAGTCTAATTCTGTCACTAAATCCATACCGGTCACCCAGCGCCTAAATACTAGGCCTCAAATTTATATCCCGCTGAATTTGAATACAATACATTGGGCCAAATAATATTTTTGTTGTTGTGGTGAACCATAACAATGAGGAAAACATCTAGTAAGGGACGCGGACGTGGACATGGTCGTGGTGGTGTTAGTGGACCCTCTGGTGCTGGGAGAGGACGTGGCCGTTCTGCCACATCCACACGTCCTAGTGTACCAACTACCTCAGGTCCCAGTAGCCGCCAGAATTTACAGCGATATATGGTGGGGCCCAATGCCGTTCTAAGGATGGTAAGGCCTGGCATTAGTCAATTGGGTGGCCGACAGTGGATCCAGCACGTTCACATTATCTCCCACCCAGTCTTCTGCAGAAAGCGCACAGATGGCGCCTGAAAACCAACCCCATCAGTCTGTCACATCACCCCCATGCATACCAGGGAAACTGTCTAAGCCTCAAGTTATGCAGCAGTCTCTTATGCTGTTTGAAGACTCCGCTGGCAGGGTTTCCCAAGGGCATCCACCTAGCCCTTCCCCAGCGGTGGAAGACATAGACTGCACTGACGCACAACCACTTATGTTTCCTGATGATGAGGACATGGGAATACCACCTCAGCATGTCTCTGATGATGACGAAACACAGGTGCCAACTGCTGCGTCTTTCTGCAGTGTGCAGACTGAACAGGAGGTCAGGGATCAAGACTGGGTGGAAGACGATGCAGGGGACAATGAGGTCCTAGACCCCACATGGAATGAAGGTCGTGCCACTGACTTTCACAGTTCGGAGGAAGAGGCAGTGGTGAGACCGAGCCAACAGCGTAGCAAAAGAGGGAGCAGTGGGCAAAAGCAGAACACCCGCCGCCAAGAGACTCCGCCTGCTACTGACCGCCGCCATCTGGGACCGAGCACCCCAAAGGCAGCTTCAAGGAGTTCCCTGGCATGGCACTTCTTCAAACAATGTGCTGACGACAAGACCCGAGTGGTTTGCACGCTGTGCCATCAGAGCCTGAAGCGAGGCATTAACGTTCTGAACCTGAGCACAACCTGCATGACCAGGCACCTGCATGCAAAGCATGAACTGCAGTGGAGTAAACACCTTAAAACCAAGGAAGTCACTCAGGCTCCCCCTGCTACCTCTTCTGCTGCTGCCGCCTCGGCCTCTTCCTCTGCCTCTGGAGGAACATTGGCACCTGCCGCCCAGCAAACGGGGATGTACCACCAACACCACCACCACCTCCGTCACCAAGCGTCTCAACCATGTCACACGGCAGCGTTCAGCTCTCCATCTCACAAACATTTGAGAGAAAGCGTAAATTCCCACCTAGCCACCCTCGATCCCTGGCCCTGAATGCCAGCATTTCTAAACTACTGGCCTATGAAATGCTGTCATTTAGGCTGGTGGACACAGACAGCTTCAAACAGCTCATGTCGCTTGCTGTCCCACAGTATGTTGTTCCCAGCCGCCACTACTTCTCCAAGAGAGCCGTGCCTTCCCTGCACAACCAAGTATCCTATAAAATCAAGTGTGCACTGCGCAACGCCATCTGTAGCAAGGTCCACCTAACCACAGATACGTGGACCAGTAAGCACGGCCAGGGACGCTATATCTCCCTAACTGCACACTGGGTAAATGTAGTGGCAGCTGGGCCCCAGGCGGATAGCTGTTTAGCGCACGTCCTTCCGCCGCCAAGGATCGCAGGGCAACATTCTTTGCCTCCTGTTGCCACCTCCACCTTCTCGGCTTCCTCCTCCTCTTCTTCCACCTGCTCATACTGTCAGCCACACACCTTCACCACCAACTTCAGCACAGCCCGGGGTAAACGTCAGCAGGCCATTCTGAAACTCATATGTTTGGGGGACAGGCCCCACACCGCACAGGAGTTGTAGCGGGGTATAGAACAACAGACCGACGAGTGGTTGCTGCCGGTGAGCCTCAAGCCCGGCCTGGTGGTGTGTGATAATGGGCGAAATCTCGTTGCAGCTCTGGGACTAGCCAATTTGACGCACATCCCTTGCTTGGCGCATGTGCTGAATTTGGTGGTGCAGAAGTTCATTCACAACTACTCCGACATGTCAGAGCTGCTGCATAAAGTGCGGGCCGTCTGTTCGCGCTTCCGGCGTTCACATCCTGCTGCTGCTCGCCTGTCTGCGCTACAGCGTAACTTCGGCCTTCCCGCTCACCGCCTCATATGCGACGTGCCCACCAGGTGGAACTCCACCTTGCACATGCTGGACAGACTGTGCGAGCAGCAGCAGGCCATAGTGGAGTTTCAGCTGCAGCACGCACGGGTCAGTCGCACTACAGAACAGCACCACTTCACCACCAATGACTGGGCCTCCATGCGAGACCTGTGTGCCCTGTTGCGCTGTTTCGAGTACTCCACCAACATGGCCAGTGGCGATGACGCCGTTATCAGCGTTACAATACCACTTCTATGTCTCCTTGAGAAAACACTTAGGGCGATGATGGAAGAGGAGGTGGCCCAGGAGGAGGAGGAGGACGAAGAGGGGTCATTTTTAGCACTTTCAGGCCAGTCTCTACAAGCGCACGTTGGTAGACGCGCTACTGAGAGCATTCCCAAATGTCACAGGGGAACAAGTGGAAGCCCAAGGCCAAGGCAGAGGAGGAGCAAGAGGTCGCCAAGGCAGCTGTGTCACGGCCAGCTCCTCTGAGGGCAGGGTTAGCATGGCAGAGATGTGGAAAACTTTTGTCAACACGCCACAGCTAACTGCACCACCACCTGATACGCAACGTGTTAGCAGGAGGCAACATTTCACTAACATGGTGGAACAGTACATGTGCACACCCCTCCACGTACTGACTGATGGTTCGGCCCCATTCAACTTCTGGGTCTCTAAATTGTCCACGTGGTCAGAGCTAGCCTTTTATGCCTTAAAGGGGCTGGCCTGCCCGGCGGCCAGCGTTTTGTCTGAACGTGTATTCAGCACGGCAGGGGGCGTCATTGCAGACAAACGCAGCCGCCTGTCTACAGCCAATGTGGACAAGCTGACGTTCATAAAAATGAACCAGGCATGGATCCCACAGGACCTGTCCGTCCCTTGTCCAGATTAGACATTAACTACCTCCCCTTAACCATATATTATTGGACTCCAGGGCACTTCCTCATTCAATCCTATTTTTATTATTATTTTACCATTATATTGCGAGGCTACCCAAAGTTGAATGAACCTCTCCTCTGTCTGGGTGCCAGAGCCTAAATATATGCCAATGGACTACTCCAATGTTGGGTGACGTGAAGCCTGATTCTCTGCTGACGTGAAGACATGCAGACTAATTCTCTGCTGACATGAAGACAGATCCTCTGTTACGGGACCTCTCTCCTCTGCCTGGGTGCTGGGCCTAAATATCTGACAATGGACTGTTGCAGTGGTGGCTGACGTGAAGCCTCATTCTCTGCTATGACATGCAGACTAATTCTCTGCTGACATGAAGCCAGATTGTCTGTTACGGGACCTCTCTCCTCTGCCTGGGTGCTGGGCCTAAATATATGCCAATGGACTGTTGCAGTGGTGGCTGACGTGAAGCCTCGTTCTCTGCTATGACATGCAGACTGATTCTCTGCTGACATGAAGCCAGAGTCTCTGTTACGGGACCTCTCTCCTCTGCCTGTGTGCTGGGCCTAAATATATGCCAATGGACTGTTGCAGTGGTGGCTGACGTGAAGCCTGATTCTCTGCTATGACATGCAGACTAATTCTCTGCTGACATGAAGCCAGATTGTCTGTTACGGGACCTCTCTCCTCTGCCTGGGTGCTGGGCCTAAATTTATGAAAATGGACTGTTGCAGTGGTGGCTGATGTGAAGCCTCATTCTCTGCTATGACATGCAGACTAATTCTCTGCTGACGTGAAGCCAGATCCTCTGTTACGGGACCTCTCTCCTCTGCCTGGGTGCTGGGCCTAAATTTTTGAAAATGGACTCTTACAGTGGTGGGTGACGTGAAGCCTGATTCTCTGCTATGATATGAAGACTGATTCTCTGCTGACATGAAGCCAGATTGTCTGTTAAGGGACCTCTCTCCTCTGCCTGGGTGCTGGGCCTAAATTTATGAAAATGGACTCTTACAGTGCTGGGTGACGTGAAGCCTGATTTTCTGTTATGACATGCAGACTGATTCTCTGCTGACATGAAGCCAGAGTCTCTGTTACGGGACCTCTCTCCTCTGCCTGTGTGCCGGGCCTAAATATATGCCAATGGACTGTTGCAGTGGTGGCTGACGTGAAGCCTCATTCTCTGCTATGACATGCAGACTAATTCTCTGCTGACATGAAGCCAGATTGTCTGTTACGGGACCTCTCTCCTCTACCTGGGTGCTGGGCCTAAATATATGCCAATGGACTGTTGCAGTGGTGGCTGACGTGAAGCCTCATTCTCTGCTATGACATGCAGACTAATTCTCTGCTGACATGAAGCCAGATTGTCTGTTACGGGACCTCTCTCCTCTGCCTGGGTGCTGGGCCTAAATTTATGAAAATGGACTGTTGCAGTGGTGGGTGACGTGAAGCCTGATTCTCTGCTATGACATGAAGACTGATTCTCTGCTGACATGAAGCCAGATTGTCTGTTACGGGACCTCTCTCCTCTGCCTGGGTGCTGGGCCTAAATTTATGAAAATGGACTCTTACAGTGGTGGGTGACGTGAAGCCTGATTCTCTGCTATGATATGAAGACTGATTCTCTGCTGACATGAAGCCAGATTGTCTGTTAAGGGACCTCTCTCCTCTGCCTGGGTGCTGGGCCTAAATTTATGAAAATGGACTCTTACAGTGCTGGGTGACGTGAAGCCTGATTTTCTGCTATGACATGCAGACTGATTCTCTGCTGACATGAAGCCAGATCCTCTGTTACGGGACCTCTCTCCTCTGCCTGTGTGCTGGGCCTAAATATATGCCAATGGACTGTTGCAGTGGTGGCTGACGTGAAGCCTCATTCTCTGCTATGACATGCAGACTAATTCTCTGCTGACATGAAGCCAGATTGTCTGTTACGGGACCTCTCTCCTCTGCCTGGGTGCTGGGCCTAAATATATGCCAATGGACTGTTGCAGTGGTGGCTGACGTGAAGCCTGATTCTCTGCTATGACATGCAGACTAATTCTCTGCTGACATGAAGCCAGATTGTCTGTTACGGGACCTCTCTCCTCTGCCTGGGTGCTGGGCCTAAATATATGCCAATGGACTGTTGCAGTGGTGGCTGACGTGAAGCCTCATTCTCTGCTATGACATGCAGACTAATTCTCTGCTGACATGAAGCCAGATTGTCTGTTACGGGACCTCTCTCCTCTGCCTGGGTGCTGGGCCTAAATTTATGAAAATGGACTCTTACAGTGGTGGGTGACGTGAAGCCTGATTCTCTGCTATGATATGAAGACTGATTCTCTGCTGACATGAAGCCAGATTGTCTGTTAAGGGACCTCTCTCCTCTGCCTGGGTGCTGGGCCTAAATTTATGAAAATGGACTCTTACAGTGCTGGGTGACGTGAAGCCTGATTTTCTGCTATGACATGCAGACTGATTCTCTGCTGACATGAAGCCAGATTGTCTGTTACGGGACCTCTCTCCTCTGCCTGTGTGCTGGGCCTAAATATATGCTAATGGACTGTTGCAGTGGTGGCTGACGTGAAGCCTCATTCTCTGCTATGACATGCAGACTAATTCTCTGCTTAAATGAAGCCAGATCCTCTGTTACGGGACCTCTCTCCTCTGCCTGGGTGCTGGGCCTAAATATATGCCAATGGACTGTTGCAGTGGTGGCTGACGTGAAGCCTGATTCTCTGCTATGACATGCAGACTAATTCTCTGCTGACATGAAGCCAGATTGTCTGTTACGGGACCTCTCTCCTCTGCCTGGGTGCTGGGCCTAAATTTATGAAAATGGACTGTTGCAGTGGTGGCTGACGTGAAGCCTCATTCTCTGCTATGACATGCAGACTAATTCTCTGCTGACGTGAAGCCAGATCCTCTGTTACGGGACCTCTCTCCTCTGCCTGGGTGCTGGGCCTAAATTTTTGAAAATGGACTCTTACAGTGGTGGGTGACGTGAAGCCTGATTCTCTGCTATGATATGAAGACTGATTCTCTGCTGACATGAAGCCAGATTGTCTGTTAAGGGACCTCTCTCCTCTGCCTGGGTGCTGGGCCTAAATTTATGAAAATGGACTCTTACAGTGCTGGGTGACGTGAAGCCTGATTTTCTGCTATGACATGCAGACTGATTCTCTGCTGACATGAAGCCAGAGTCTCTGTTACGGGACCTCTCTCCTCTGCCTGTGTGCCGGGCCTAAATATATGCCAATGGACTGTTGCAGTGGTGGCTGACGTGAAGCCTCATTCTCTGCTATGACATGCAGACTAATTCTCTGCTGACATGAAGCCAGATTGTCTGTTACGGGACCTCTCTCCTCTGCCTGGGTGCTGGGCCTAAATTTATGAAAATGGACTGTTGCAGTGGTGGGTGACGTGAAGCCTGATTCTCTGCTATGACATGAAGACTGATTCTCTGCTGACATGAAGCCAGATTGTCTGTTACGGGACCTCTCTCCTCTGCCTGGGTGCTGGGCCTAAATTTATGAAAATGGACTCTTACAGTGGTGGGTGACGTGAAGCCTGATTCTCTGCTATGATATGAAGACTGATTCTCTGCTGACATGAAGCCAGATTGTCTGTTAAGGGACCTCTCTCCTCTGCCTGGGTGCTGGGCCTAAATTTATGAAAATGGACTCTTACAGTGCTGGGTGACGTGAAGCCTGATTTTCTGCTATGACATGCAGACTGATTCTCTGCTGACATGAAGCCAGATCCTCTGTTACGGGACCTCTCTCCTCTGCCTGTGTGCTGGGCCTAAATATATGCCAATGGACTGTTGCAGTGGTGGCTGACGTGAAGCCTCATTCTCTGCTATGACATGCAGACTAATTCTCTGCTGACATGAAGCCAGATTGTCTGTTACGGGACCTCTCTCCTCTGCCTGGGTGCTGGGCCTAAATATATGCCAATGGACTGTTGCAGTGGTGGCTGACGTGAAGCCTGATTCTCTGCTATGACATGCAGACTAATTCTCTGCTGACATGAAGCCAGATTGTCTGTTACGGGACCTCTCTCCTCTGCCTGGGTGCTGGGCCTAAATATATGCCAATGGACTGTTGCAGTGGTGGCTGACGTGAAGCCTCATTCTCTGCTATGACATGCAGACTAATTCTCTGCTGACATGAAGCCAGATTGTCTGTTACGAGACCTCTCTCCTCTGCCTGGGTGCTGGGCCTAAATTTATGAAAATGGACTCTTACAGTGGTGGGTGACGTGAAGCCTGATTCTCTGCTATGATATGAAGACTGATTCTCTGCTGACATGAAGCCAGATTGTCTGTTAAGGGACCTCTCTCCTCTGCCTGGGTGCTGGGCCTAAATTTATGAAAATGGACTCTTACAGTGCTGGGTGACGTGAAGCCTGATTTTCTGCTATGACATGCAGACTGATTCTCTGCTGACATGAAGCCAGATTGTCTGTTACGGGACCTCTCTCCTCTGCCTGTGTGCTGGGCCTAAATATATGCTAATGGACTGTTGCAGTGGTGGCTGACGTGAAGCCTCATTCTCTGCTATGACATGCAGACTAATTCTCTGCTTAAATGAAGCCAGATCCTCTGTTACGGGACCTCTCTCCTCTGCCTGGGTGCTGGGCCTAAATATATGCCAATGGACTGTTGCAGTGGTGGCTGACGTGAAGCCTGATTCTCTGCTATGACATGCAGACTAATTCTCTGCTGACATGAAGCCAGATTGTCTGTTACGGGACCTCTCTCCTCTGCCTGGGTGCTGGGCCTAAATTTATGAAAATGGACTGTTGCAGTGGTGGCTGACGTGAAGCCTCATTCTCTGCTATGACATGCAGACTAATTCTCTGCTGACGTGAAGCCAGATCCTCTGTTACGGGACCTCTCTCCTCTGCCTGGGTGCTGGGCCTAAATTTTTGAAAATGGACTCTTACAGTGGTGGGTGACGTGAAGCCTGATTCTCTGCTATGATATGAAGACTGATTCTCTGCTGACATGAAGCCAGATTGTCTGTTAAGGGACCTCTCTCCTCTGCCTGGGTGCTGGGCCTAAATTTATGAAAATGGACTCTTACAGTGCTGGGTGACGTGAAGCCTGATTTTCTGCTATGACATGCAGACTGATTCTCTGCTGACATGAAGCCAGAGTCTCTGTTACGGGACCTCTCTCCTCTGCCTGTGTGCCGGGCCTAAATATATGCCAATGGACTGTTGCAGTGGTGGCTGACGTGAAGCCTCATTCTCTGCTATGACATGCAGACTAATTCTCTGCTGACATGAAGCCAGATTGTCTGTTACGGGACCTCTCTCCTCTGCCTGGGTGCTGGGCCTAAATTTATGAAAATGGACTGTTGCAGTGGTGGGTGACGTGAAGCCTGATTCTCTGCTATGACATGAAGACTGATTCTCTGCTGACATGAAGCCAGATTGTCTGTTACGGGACCTCTCTCCTCTGCCTGGGTGCTGGGCCTAAATTTATGAAAATGGACTCTTACAGTGGTGGGTGACGTGAAGCCTGATTCTCTGCTATGATATGAAGACTGATTCTCTGCTGACATGAAGCCAGATTGTCTGTTAAGGGACCTCTCTCCTCTGCCTGGGTGCTGGGCCTAAATTTATGAAAATGGACTCTTACAGTGCTGGGTGACGTGAAGCCTGATTTTCTGCTATGACATGCAGACTGATTCTCTGCTGACATGAAGCCAGATCCTCTGTTACGGGACCTCTCTCCTCTGCCTGTGTGCTGGGCCTAAATATATGCCAATGGACTGTTGCAGTGGTGGCTGACGTGAAGCCTCATTCTCTGCTATGACATGCAGACTAATTCTCTGCTGACATGAAGCCAGATTGTCTGTTACGGGACCTCTCTCCTCTGCCTGGGTGCTGGGCCTAAATATATGCCAATGGACTGTTGCAGTGGTGGCTGACGTGAAGCCTGATTCTCTGCTATGACATGCAGACTAATTCTCTGCTGACATGAAGCCAGATTGTCTGTTACGGGACCTCTCTCCTCTGCCTGGGTGCTGGGCCTAAATATATGCCAATGGACTGTTGCAGTGGTGGCTGACGTGAAGCCTCATTCTCTGCTATGACATGCAGACTAATTCTCTGCTGACATGAAGCCAGATTGTCTGTTACGGGACCTCTCTCCTCTGCCTGGGTGCTGGGCCTAAATTTATGAAAATGGACTCTTACAGTGGTGGGTGACGTGAAGCCTGATTCTCTGCTATGATATGAAGACTGATTCTCTGCTGACATGAAGCCAGATTGTCTGTTAAGGGACCTCTCTCCTCTGCCTGGGTGCTGGGCCTAAATTTATGAAAATGGACTCTTACAGTGCTGGGTGACGTGAAGCCTGATTTTCTGCTATGACATGCAGACTGATTCTCTGCTGACATGAAGCCAGATTGTCTGTTACGGGACCTCTCTCCTCTGCCTGTGTGCTGGGCCTAAATATATGCTAATGGACTGTTGCAGTGGTGGCTGACGTGAAGCCTCATTCTCTGCTATGACATGCAGACTAATTCTCTGCTTAAATGAAGCCAGATCCTCTGTTACGGGACCTCTCTCCTCTGCCTGGGTGCTGGGCCTAAATATATGCCAATGGACTGTTGCAGTGGTGGCTGACGTGAAGCCTGATTCTCTGCTATGACATGCAGACTAATTCTCTGCTGACATGAAGCCAGATTGTCTGTTACGGGACCTCTCTCCTCTGCCTGGGTGCTGGGCCTAAATTTATGAAAATGGACTGTTGCAGTGGTGGCTGACGTGAAGCCTCATTCTCTGCTATGACATGCAGACTAATTCTCTGCTGACGTGAAGCCAGATCCTCTGTTACGGGACCTCTCGCCTCTGCCTGGGTGCTGGGCCTAAATTTTTGAAAATGGACTCTTACAGTGGTGGGTGACGTGAAGCCTGATTCTCTGCTATGATATGAAGACTGATTCTCTGCTGACATGAAGCCAGATTGTCTGTTAAGGGACCTCTCTCCTCTGCCTGGGTGCTGGGCCTAAATTTATGAAAATGGACTCTTACAGTGCTGGGTGACGTGAAGCCTGATTTTCTGCTATGACATGCAGACTGATTCTCTGCTGACATGAAGCCAGAGTCTCTGTTACGGGACCTCTCTCCTCTGCCTGTGTGCCGGGCCTAAATATATGCCAATGGACTGTTGCAGTGGTGGCTGACGTGAAGCCTCATTCTCTGCTATGACATGCAGACTAATTCTCTGCTGACATGAAGCCAGATTGTCTGTTACGGGACCTCTCTCCTCTGCCTGGGTGCTGGGCCTAAATTTATGAAAATGGACTGTTGCAGTGGTGGGTGACGTGAAGCCTGATTCTCTGCTATGACATGAAGACTGATTCTCTGCTGACATGAAGCCAGATTGTCTGTTACGGGACCTCTCTCCTCTGCCTGGGTGCTGGGCCTAAATTTATGAAAATGGACTCTTACAGTGGTGGGTGACGTGAAGCCTGATTCTCTGCTATGATATGAAGACTGATTCTCTGCTGACATGAAGCCAGATTGTCTGTTAAGGGACCTCTCTCCTCTGCCTGGGTGCTGGGCCTAAATTTATGAAAATGGACTCTTACAGTGCTGGGTGACGTGAAGCCTGATTTTCTGCTATGACATGCAGACTGATTCTCTGCTGACATGAAGCCAGATCCTCTGTTACGGGACCTCTCTCCTCTGCCTGTGTGCTGGGCCTAAATATATGCCAATGGACTGTTGCAGTGGTGGCTGACGTGAAGCCTCATTCTCTGCTATGACATGCAGACTAATTCTCTGCTGACATGAAGCCAGATCCTCTGTTACGGGACCTCTCTCCTCTGCCTGGGTGCTGGGCCTAAATATATGCCAATGGACTGTTGCAGTGGTGGCTGACGTGAAGCCTGATTCTCTGCTATGACATGCAGACTAATTCTCTGCTGACATGAAGCCAGATTGTCTGTTACGGGACCTCTCTCCTCTGCCTGGGTGCTGGGCCTAAATATATGCCAATGGACTGTTGCAGTGGTGGCTGACGTGAAGCCTCATTCTCTGCTATGACATGCAGACTAATTCTCTGCTGACATGAAGCCAGATTGTCTGTTACGGGACCTCTCTCCTCTGCCTGGGTGCTGGGCCTAAATATATGCCAATGGACTGTTGCAGTGGTGGCTGACGTGAAGCCTCATTCTCTGCTATGACATGCAGACTAATTCTCTGCTGACGTGAAGCCAGATTGTCTGTTACGGGACCTCTCTCCTCTGCCTGGGTGCTGGGCCTAAATATATGCCAATGGACTGTTGCACTGGTGGCTGACGTGAAGCCTGATTCTCTGCTATGATATGAAGACTGATTCTCTGCTGACATGAAGCCAGATTCTCTGTTACGGGACCTCTCTCCTCTGCCTGGGTGCCGGGGCCTAAATATCTGAGAATGGACTGTTCCAGTGGTGGGTGACGGGAAGCCAGATTCTCTGCTATGGGACCTCTCTCCAATTGATTTTGGTTAATTTTTATTTATTAAATTTTTATTTTTATTCATTTCCCTATCCACATTTGTTTGCAGGGGATTTACCTACATGTTGCTGCCTTTTGCAGCCCTCTAGCCCTTTCCTGGGCTGTTTTACAGCCGTTTTAGTGCCGAAAAGTTCGGGTCCCCATTGACTTCAATGGGGTTCGGGACGAAGTTCGGATCGGGTTCGGATCCCGAACCCGAACATTTCCAGGAAGTTCGGCCGAACTTCTCGAACCCGAACATCCAGGTGTTCGCTCAACTCTAGTTTTGATGCATTATCGGTGTGTTTTTTCATCTAGATGTGCGTTTTTTTTATAATATGTTTGCTCTTCATCTCATATAATGATCCTCCATATTTATTTTGGATTTTTTACATATACATTTTAATATTTTTAATAAAACATCTTAAAAATAACCCAAAAATATAGAAACCATATCACTTGTAGAAAGAAAAATCTTTTCTCCTTTTCCTGATTTTATTTGACACCTGTCATCACAAGTAGTAGAGTCATTATAGAGTAGAGTCCCATCTAAAAGAGTGGATGGATAGGTACACTTGATTTTGATAAAAAAAAAAAATATATATAATTTCAATACCATATATTGAATGTTTGTGAAGGCTTTTGCACTAATTTTATGTTTGTCAGCACTGACCCTGACTGTATTGTTTTAAATTTAATATTCTCTTTAATATAAGCCTTTAAAAAAAAAGTACAGGCCATTGTTTCTCTCACCCAGAGTACAAATTTCCTAAATAGCTGAAACAATGCACCTATAGAATGTGAATGGCATTGTGTCCAAAGCTTGAAAGAGAATGTAGGGGTTCAATGACTCCACAAATGTTTTTTCAGTTCAAACAATATGTTCAACAATATATTTAATATGTTGTCCTTCACTTTATTAAAGTGGAAAAATACATTCTTTAAAAGCCTGATTTTTGATTTAGAGATTTCAACAAAAGATTCACACTGCAAGACAAGCAACAAGTAAGGCTACTTTCACAGTAGCTTTAATATTTTCCAGTATTGAGATCCGTCTGTCATGGACGTTACCCGTGGCAGGTACCAGGAGATCGTAGAGACTGGCAACTCGTGGGTTAAATTGACAAGTTCACTGTGGATCTTATTGTTTTGGTAAATGCCGCACCCCTTGCTTCAGGTGTTGCTTGTTGGTAAACTTAACTACCTTTCCCATAAGTTGCAGCTTCCTACTCTTGGAGGTGTGATTTATAGATTTTCTTCCTGCCTTCTAACTAGCTGGTCGGTTGTACTCTGTGGTGCTTCTGGAGTTGCCAGTTTTCTACATTCAGATAAGTCTTGTCTGTTCTTATTGTTTGTGTTTGTTATATTCCCTGTTGTTTATATCTGGGCCTGAGACAGAGACTTCCATTTGTCCATCTGGGGAGGAATAGGTTGTCTCTGGTCCTAACCTCATTCCAGGGCTTTATAGGGATCTAAGGGCCTAGGTATCCAGCATATGAATATTCCTACCTTCAAGGTCTATTCATATTGATAGGAAGTTAGGGCCCGGATTAGGGATGTTTAGGAGGTGACCTATTTCTTCCCTAGTTTACAGGCCCAGTTACTGTTCCCCTTCCCTCCTGTGTTTAATGTGGAGTTTTTCCCCCACACTGATTGTGACACCGTCATAGGGTCTCGATACCGGAAAAAAAACGCTTCAGTTTTGTCCAAATTCATTGTCACTGGGGACAAAACGTAACTGAACAGAACTGAATGCTCCAAAATGCATTCCGTTCTGTTCTCATACCGGAGAGCAAACCGCAGCATTTTCTCTAACACAATCTGACACAATAGAAAATGGATCCGTCCCCCAGTGACTTTCAATGGAATTTTGGCTATGTTAAAGATAATACAACCTAATCCATTCATAACAAATGCAGTTGGTTGTATTATCAGTAACGGAAGCATTTTTGCTGAACCCTGCCGGATCCAGCAAAAATGCTAGAAAGTAGCCTGTCCATTACTTAGCTGGTATTCCCATCTCAGACAATGAGGGCGTGCCCTGAAAGTGGTGGAGGGCACACTATTCATGCGCAGCCACCCTGCATTAATTTCTAAGGGGCAACCGAAACTAGTTGAGCACAGGGAAACCTGGCATCCTTCAGCCACCACCTTTCCCTTTCCATTCTCGATATATCAGACAATGGGGACATGTCCTAGCAATATGCCTTCAGGGGAATACCCTTTTAAATATTGTAGAGAATCTTGAATGTTCCAGGAGTAAAGGATTCTCTCTACCTCGCACTCAACCTCATCTATGATATGGTCCTGAGGAGAGAACATAGGTACCAGCTTGGGATATCTATGCTCCTCATCTTATTAGGAAATTTCATGCCAAATTTCCATTGAAACCTCCTCCCCAGGTTGAGGGTCTGTTGGCCCCTCATAAGGGGGGGGGGGCTAATGTCACCAACTTACCTGTCCAGCCTCCAGTGCCAACATCTATCTCAGAGGTGTCCACCTCATCGACAAAAAGTTGTGTCTAGTGTTGAGCAAATCGAAGTATCAGAAGTAGACTTTGATCCGAATTTCAGGGAAAATTCAATTTGCTGTGAAGCCGAATTTCCTTGTGCTTCGTGGTAACAAATACATTTTCCCTGAAATCCATTAAAATCATCCTTTCGAGCGCGAAGAGGCCACCATGGCCATTGTGATTGAAGATTGAAATCTCTTTCGCGGTGACGTATATTACTTCGTCACCGCGTGACAAAGTAAAATAGGAGCGGCCTATGTGCAAAGTGCAAATTCAAGCATGAATGCTCTTCTTGCGGTAGCGGAGCCAACAGGTGCTTAAAAGGGGGCAAGCAGAATGGGTGAAATGAGGCTAGCAAACTGGTGAAGATGCTGCTGTTTCTAAGTAGGTACCAGGATAGGGAGATGGATCGCTTGTTAGTGGAGGGGTTCAAGTATGGTTCCCACATTCCATTTGTTGCATTGGCTGCATTAAAACAAAAATTTGCGGTCAGCAGCTGATCATCCTGGGGTGGTGTCTAAGAAGTTAGCAAGGGAGGTTCAGTTGGAGCGTATTTATGGGCCTTTTTAAGAACCGCCCCTGGTGAACTTGAGAGTGTCTCCTCTGGGAGTGGTCCCGAAAAAGGAGCCAAACAAGTTTCGGCACACATCATCTGCCCTTCCCGAATGGATTGTCGTCAATGTCGACATTGATCCTGAGCTCTGTTCAGTGGTTTATATTTCATTTGACTCAGCAGTTAGTTAGGTCTGGAAGCTAGCAAAAGGTGCGTTGATGGCCATGTTTAGCTTGTTGCCTGTCCATCCTGACAGTTCACATTTGTTGGGGTGTTTCTGGGCTGTTTTTTTTTTTTTTGTTGATCGTTGCCTGCCGATGGTTTGTCTTTATCGTGCACGTATTTTGAGACCTTTAGCTCATTCTTAGAATGGACAGTGAAGAACATATACAGTAGTCTGTCGGTCATTCACAAACTGGACATTTTTTGTGTTTGGGGCCGGCTGATTCGGGAGGGGTGTTCTGTGATTTTGAACACATTGATTAACCATTTTGCTAGTTTTGGCATTCGGTTGGCAGCTGATAAATCTATTGGACCGGTTATGGAGCTCAGTTTTTTGGGTATCGTTATTGACTGCGTACATATGGAATGTTGGTTGCCTGACGAAAAGTTATTGGCGCATCAGCTTAAGAAAATTCTGTTGCAGGAGTTACAATCTCCTCTGGGTACGCTCAATTTCATGTTGCATTATGCCTATAGGACGGATTTTTTTGTCAACGACGATGGAGGGGGTGTCTGTTCCCCACCAATGTATCTGGCTGGGGAAGAAATTAAGAGGGGATTTAGCGGTATATGGTTCTTTTTTGGAATCTTTCAACGGCAGGGCACTGAAAATGGACTAGGTGGTTGTAACGGCACCGTTTCAGCAGTCAAGGGGTTAAAATCCGTTTAGGCGATATGCCCCTTTCCGAGAGACAGGCACAGCTACTGCAGAACACCAACCTCCCGAACTGGATACAAAATAGCACTCCAAACTGGAACCTCGCAAGTAGCTGTCAGCAGGCGAACAGGAAAAGCATTCAGTCGGCTTACACTCCTGGCAATCAGTCTCCAACAGCATACATGGAATCCCCCCAATAACGAGACAAGGCTCCGTGTTGAGGGTCAAGCAGTGATCTCAAGTGCTGGCACACCCAGCCTGGTTTTTATTACAGTTTGTTGCAGATACAGGACAGATACAACATATCCCCACAATGCATCATGGTTTCCTCCCCTCTGTCCTGGAGACGACCGAACACAATCCAATTATCTCTCAGGACAAAAGGGAGATCACCAATACACATGTGGAGACAACAGGACAGGAATCACCACCCAAACACACAATGTCACACCCCCACAGCAAACACAGACATTTAACATATCCCCAGATAGCTCAAGTCTGAGTGCATATCATTAGGTGAATGGCACTCAGAATACACGAATACAATACTATTAGCTATCTGGGTGCCCTCACATAACATACAATTTAACCAAACGCATAATAACATAAAATACAATTCTACAGACAGATTTAAGCTGTGCGGCCGGTCTGTTTTCTTCTTTAAAGTTAGTATGGGCCATAATCCTGAGGCAAGAGGCTTTTAAACAGCCCTCTCCAAAACCCAGTGGCGAGGTTGGTTTCGCCACACATCTCCCCCCCCCAGGGAAGACTAACCAGATACCTGACCTCACGCCGGTCGGTACCTGAGTTAGTCTGGCAGCCCACCCACAACCCAATACTGGACCTGTAGAATTTAGTAGGCTGTCTCTGTCCAGTGAATCCACCAAGGTTTTATTGGTAGCTGGTACTCCAGGTCTCTGAGTTGCTCCCTGGCTTGGAGTGGAGGTTGCTTTGTGGGCAGGGATCAGCGGGACTCTGCCCTGGTGCCAGCGTTACCACGGAAGAAGCCTGGTTGGAGTCTGGTTGTTGGAGGGGGAAACCGACTGTCTCCCCTTTGGCTAAACTGCCCTGTTGCTGGGGGACAGGAACAACTGTCCCTACCCCCTGTGCTGTAAGTGCAGAGACCACGGTCCCATCTGCACAGTTGTGGGGCTTACTGTCTCCCCCTGGTGCGTTAAGCTGCCGCTGGGGAGAGGGGGTAACGAGCTCCTCTCCCATACATACTTCCAGCCGCTGGGGAGGGCGACCGACCGCCTCCGCTCCCAATACAGTGTCCTGCTGCTGGGGAAAGGAGACTGGGCTCTCTATTCCCTGTAGGACACTCTGCCGCTGGGGGACAGGACCGACTGTCTCTGCCCCCTGTAACTCCATCTGCCGCTGGGGAATGGAGACTCGGCTCCCAATTTCCAAAAAATCATGCTGCTGCTGGGGGGCAGGAACAACTACCTCTGCCCCCTGTAACTCAGCCTGCCGCTGGGGAGGGAGGCCGTTGCTCTCCTCTCCCTGCATTTCACACTGCCGCTGGGGAATGGAGACACGGCTCCCAATTCCCAAAAAATCATGCTGCTGCTGGGGGGCAGGAACGACTACCTCTGCCCCCTGTAACTCAGCCTGCCGCTGGGGAGGGAGGCCGCTGCTCTCCCCTCCCTGCACTTCACACTGCCGCTGGGGAATGGAGACTAGGCTCCCAATTCCCTGCAGGACCGGTGGAGAGACCTCGGTCCCATCTCCACCGGCCACCTGGGGTTCTTCCCAGTAAACCTCAACAATATCTGCCCAGCTGAATGGGTCTGGATCTGGGTCTGTCACCTTACCGTCCTGCTGAGCCGTCCCAATGGAGTGGAAGAGATCTCGGTAGTCCTGCTCCAGTTCCCACTCCAGGGTTGCTAGGTGAGCCAGGTCTTTCTCTACTTCATGGGGGTCATCCCACTCATGCCTAGCCTCCCTCTCATAGAAAATGTCCTGAAGTCTGGACTGTGCAGGGCTCCCGAAGTCAGGCTCTGCAAAGGACTCCCATAACAAGCCAGGACCATCAAACTCCTCTCCCTCTGGCTTGTCATGCTCAGCTGTCCAGGGTATAAACTGTGCCATATACCACCAAAGCGCCTGGTAGGCATCCTCCAGCCATAGCTCCTGCCATACCCGGTGCTCTAGTTCCTTCACCCATTCCTCCAGGGGCTGCTCTCCCAGGAAGGGCATCCGCAGGGCCACTTGCTTCTGCAACCGCTGCTCTTCACTGGGGAGACTCTCACCTCGCTGGTATTGTACATTATCCAGGGCCTGGTACCAGATGCCTTTCCTTAATGCATCCCGGCCATCCAGGTCCTCCTCCTCGTATAACACTGCTGGTTCCATCCTGGTGCTTTTAGGGTTGCTGTACTGGGACATGCGTTGCCCTTAAATTGTAGAATCCACAGAAATGGTGTCTCCTGTAGCTGTCCTTCTGGCTGTAGGAACGATCCCGCTGCTTGCCACCAAATGTAACGGCACCGTTTCAGCAGTCAAGGGGTTAAAATCCGTTTAGGCGATATGCCCCTTTCCGAGAGACAGGCACAGCTACTGCAGAACACCAACCTCCCGAACTGGATACAAAATAGCACTCCAAACTGGAACCTCGCAAGTAGCTGTCAGCAGGCGAACAGGAAAAGCATTCAGTCGGCTTACACTCCTGGCAATCAGTCTCCAACAGCATACATGGAATCCCCCCAATAACGAGACAAGGCTCCGTGTTGAGGGTCAAGCAGTGATCTCAAGTGCTGGCACACCCAGCCTGGTTTTTATTACAGTTTGTTGCAGATACAGGACAGATACAACATATCCCCACAATGCATCATGGTTTCCTCCCCTCTGTCCTGGAGACGACCGAACACAATCCAATTATCTCTCAGGACAAAAGGGAGATCACCAATACACATGTGGAGACAACAGGACAGGAATCACCACCCAAACACACAATGTCACACCCCCACAGCAAACACAGACATTTAACATATCCCCAGATAGCTCAAGTCTGAGTGCATATCATTAGGTGAATGGCACTCAGAATACACGAATACAATACTATTAGCTATCTGGGTGCCCTCACATAACATACAATTTAACCAAACGCATAATAACATAAAATACAATTCTACAGACAGATTTAAGCTGTGCGGCCGGTCTGTTTTCTCTTTAAAGTTAGTATGGGCCATAATCCTGAGGCAAGAGGCTTTTAAACAGCCCTCTCCAAAACCCAGTGGCGAGGTTGGTTTCGCCACACATCTCCCCCCCCCAGGGAAGACTAACCAGATACCTGACCTCACGCCGGTCGGTACCTGAGTTAGTCTGGCAGCCCACCCACAACCCAATACTGGACCTGTAGAATTTAGTAGGCTGTCTCTGTCCAGTGAATCCACCAAGGTTTATTGGTAGCTGGTACTCCAGGTCTCTGAGTTGCTCCCTGGCTTGGAGTGGAGGTTGCTTTGTGGGCAGGGATCAGCGGGACTCTGCCCTGGTGCCAGCGTTACCACGGAAGAAGCCTGGTTGGAGTCTGGTTGTTGGAGGGGGAAACCGACTGTCTCCCCTTTGGCTAAACTGCCCTGTTGCTGGGGGACAGGAACAACTGTCCCTACCCCCTGTGCTGTAAGTGCAGAGACCACGGTCCCATCTGCACAGTTGTGGGGCTTACTGTCTCCCCCTGGTGCGTTAAGCTGCCGCTGGGGAGAGGGGGTAACGAGCTCCTCTCCCATACATACTTCCAGCCGCTGGGGAGGGCGACCGACCGCCTCCGCTCCCAATACAGTGTCCTGCTGCTGGGGAAAGGAGACTGGGCTCTCTATTCCCTGTAGGACACTCTGCCGCTGGGGGACAGGACCGACTGTCTCTGCCCCCTGTAACTCCATCTGCCGCTGGGGAATGGAGACTCGGCTCCCAATTTCCAAAAAATCATGCTGCTGCTGGGGGGCAGGAACAACTACCTCTGCCCCCTGTAACTCAGCCTGCCGCTGGGGAGGGAGGCCGTTGCTCTCCTCTCCCTGCATTTCACACTGCCGCTGGGGAATGGAGACACGGCTCCCAATTCCCAAAAAATCATGCTGCTGCTGGGGGGCAGGAACGACTACCTCTGCCCCCTGTAACTCAGCCTGCCGCTGGGGAGGGAGGCTGCTGCTCTCCCCTCCCTGCACTTCACACTGCCGCTGGGGAATGGAGACTAGGCTCCCAATTCCCTGCAGGACCGGTGGAGAGACCTCGGTCCCATCTCCACCGGCCACCTGGGGTTCTTCCCAGTAAACCTCAACAATATCTGCCCAGCTGAATGGGTCTGGATCTGGGTCTGTCACCTTACCGTCCTGCTGAGCCGTCCCAATGGAGTGGAAGAGATCTCGGTAGTCCTGCTCCAGTTCCCACTCCAGGGTTGCTAGGTGAGCCAGGTCTTTCTCTACTTCATGGGGGTCATCCCACTCATGCCTAGCCTCCCTCTCATAGAAAATGTCCTGAAGTCTGGACTGTGCAGGGCTCCCGAAGTCAGGCTCTGCAAAGGACTCCCATAACAAGCCAGGACCATCAAACTCCTCTCCCTCTGGCTTGTCATGCTCAGCTGTCCAGGGTATAAACTGTGCCATATACCACCAAAGCGCCTGGTAGGCATCCTCCAGCCATAGCTCCTGCCATACCCGGTGCTCTAGTTCCTTCACCCATTCCTCCAGGGGCTGCTCTCCCAGGAAGGGCATCCGCAGGGCCACTTGCTTCTGCAACCGCTGCTCTTCACTGGGGAGACTCTCACCTCGCTGGTATTGTACATTATCCAGGGCCTGGTACCAGATGCCTTTCCTTAATGCATCCCGGCCATCCAGGTCCTCCTCCTCGTATAACACTGCTGGTTCCATCCTGGTGCTTTTAGGGTTGCTGTACTGGGACATGCGTTGCCCTTAAATTGTAGAATCCACAGAAATGGTGTCTCCTGTAGCTGTCCTTCTGGCTGTAGGAACGATCCCGCTGCTTGCCACCAATGTAACGGCACCGTTTCAGCAGTACAAGGGGTTAAAATCCGTTTAGGCGATATGCCCCTTTCCGAGAGACAGGCACAGCTACTGCAGAACACCAACCTCCCGAACTGGATACAAAATAGCACTCCAAACTGGAACCTCGCAAGTAGCTGTCAGCAGGCGAACAGGAAAAGCATTCAGTCGGCTTACACTCCTGGCAATCAGTCTCCAACAGCATACATGGAATCCCCCCAATAACGAGACAAGGCTCCGTGTTGAGGGTCAAGCAGTGATCTCAAGTGCTGGCACACCCAGCCTGGTTTTTATTACAGTTTGTTGCAGATACAGGACAGATACAACATATCCCCACAATGCATCATGGTTTCCTCCCCTCTGTCCTGGAGACGACCGAACACAATCCAATTATCTCTCAGGACAAAGGGAGATCACCAATACACATGTGGAGACAACAGGACAGGAATCACCACCCAAACACACAATGTCACACCCCCACAGCAAACACAGACATTTAACATATCCCCAGATAGCTCAAGTCTGAGTGCATATCATTAGGTGAATGGCACTCAGAATACACGAATACAATACTATTAGCTATCTGGGTGCCCTCACATAACATACAATTTAACCAAACGCATAATAACATAAAATACAATTCTACAGACAGATTTAAGCTGTGCGGCCGGTCTGTTTTCTTCTTTAAAGTTAGTATGGGCCATAATCCTGAGGCAAGAGGCTTTTAACAGCCCTCTCCAAAACCCAGTGGCGAGGTTGGTTTCGCCACAGTGGTCGACAAGTGTAAGGCCGATTTATTGGCCTGTATTTGTGGGAGGGGCATGGCTGCCTACTTCAACAGCCAGCGTCCCTCTCACTCTGTACGTCGTTACAGCGTTTGATGAGCCGCACCTGGCTTCCCAGTGAGAGGAGTTCAGCATACCTGGATATCCTGACGTCGGTGAGGGTGAGAAGCTGCTTCTCTGCAGCGCACAGTGTTAGGGTCCGGCCGGCAGGGGGCTCCCCCGCACCGGAGCATAATGCCAGGGAGCTGCGCTGCTCCCCACGCGGTACGGGTGTCCAGACAGCGGTGGGTCGGCCCCTGACTGATGGGGGCTCCCCCGCACTGGTGCACTCTGCCAGGGAGCTTCGTGGCTCCCCACGCGGCAGCGACTTCAAAATGCCAGGGTTCATAATGCCAGGGAGCTGCGCTGCTCCCCACGCAGCAGGAGTGACCAGCCGGCGGTGGGTCGGCCCCTGGCTGATGAGGGGCACCCCCGCACTGGTGCACTCTGCCAGGAAGCTTCGTGGCTCCCCACGCTGCATCGACTTCAAAATGCCAGGGTTCACAATGCCAGGGAGCTGCGCTGCTCAGCACGCGGCAGGAGTGACCAGCCGGCGGTGGGTCGGCCCCCGGGTGATGGGGGGCACCCCCGCACTGGTGCACTCTGCCAGGGAGCTTCGTGGCTCCCCATGCTGCATCGACTTCAAAATGTCAGGGTTCATAATGCCAGGGAGCTGCGCTGCTCCCCACGCGGCAGGAGTGACCAGCCGGCGGTGGGTCGGCCCCCGGCTGATGGGGGGCACCCCCGCACTGGTGCACTCTGCCAGGGAGCTTCGTGGCTCCCCACGCAGCATCGACTTCAAAACCGGTGGGGGGCTGAGCCCCTGATAGAAGTAGGGCTCCCCCTGCCCCGGTTCATAATGCCAGGGAGCTGCACTGCTCCCCACGCGGCAGAAGTGACCAGCCGGAGGTGGGTCGGCCCCTGGCTGATGGGGGTCACCCCGCACTGGTGCACTCTGCCAGGGAGCAGCATGAGCTCCCCACGCGGCACACAAATTTTGCTGATGGGGGGCGGGGGCCACGGTGTATGAAGGGCTCCCCCTGGCCCGGTTCATGGTGCCAGGGAGTTGCGCGGCTCCCCACGCGGTACGGGTGTCCAGCCGGCGGTGGGTCGGCCCCTGGCTGATGGGGGTTCCCCCGCACTGGTGCACTCTGCCAGGGAGCTGCGCGGCTCCCCACACGGTTATCATGTAGGGACACAGGGGACACCGTGGCCCCGCTCCTTATCTTCGTTAAAGTCTGGCATGGGCCGCCGTGCCGTTAGTGAGGCAGAGATCACGGATAAGAGAACCAGGCCGTTCAGGGGGAGCAGGTCATAGCCGGTGGCTAGCTTCCTTCTGCCGGCTGCACACAAGGTCGCCAAGAGGGTCATTTAGGCACGGGGGATTAATTAGTCCATACAGGTGAGTACTAGGTCTCCGGGGAGGGGTGTGTTACAGAGTACTGCACGGTCTACAGACCTGGTCCACCGTAGTAAATCCTAGCTGGGATTGCTGGTCAGGAGCCAAGGTTCACTCGTCTCAGTGTCAAGCCAGTACAGGGGCTTAGTAGGCACAGCTTGCGGTGGTAGCTCCCCCCCCCCCCCAGGTTAGGCAATTCTTATTGGCAAGGTAAAAAATTTAAGATTTTTTTTTTTACATTTTTTATTTTTTTATTTTTACTTGTTTGCGTCGTTCTTTACAACGAATGCAATCCAGGGTTAATGTCTTGATTGTTTTGCTTCTAGGTCCTAACTTGTCTCGGCTACACCCTGATTTGTGGCTTATCAGCAAGGTACTAGGGGTACATGTCGGGGGGGGGGGGGGAGAGAAGTCACAAGCTTGGTTTTCAATAAAGTCTGGCACGGGCCGCCATGCCGTTAGTTAGGCAGGTTTTAGGGGTGGGAGAACTAAGCTTGGTTAGGGTGAGCACGTTATAGATGGTGGCTGCCTTGCTTCTGCCAGCCGTACATAAGGTTTCCCAGGGGGTTATTTAGATACAGGGTGTTATGAGTCCATGCAAGTGATTTATTTTAATTTGCAAAGGGTTGATTTCATAAAAAAAAAAAAAAAAAAGATTATAATGCTGCCCGCACGTCTTGCATTCTGCCATGGAGCAGCGCGAGCTCCCCATGCGGCAATTGCGCAAAAGTACAGGGGACAGCATGTCCCCGCTCCTTGTCTTCAACAAAGTCTGGCACGACCCGCCGTGCCATTAGTTAGGCAGGGATCGTGGCTTGGAGAACTAGGCTCGGTCAGGGGGAACAGCTCATAGGCAGTGGCTGGCTTCCTTCTGCTGCCCGTAGGTAAGGTTTCCCATGGGGTTATTTTGCTACAAGGGTGTTATTGAATCCATGCAGGTGATTACCAGGGATCTGGTCTTGTTCCATCATTCACGTTTTACACATTTGCAGGGTTTCCTCACGACATGTGCACAATCCAGTGTTGATGCCTTAATTGTTTTGTTTCTAGGTCCAAACCTTGTCTCAAGTTACATCCTGAAATTTGGCTTATCGGCAAGGTAGTAGGGGTACACGTCGGGGAGGGGGAAGGAAGCTTGGTTTGTGTCTCATGCACTGCCTCACGTCCAGGTCGTGCTGTGTTACTACCGTTCTGCGGTTTTCAGTCCGTAGGTATTCTGAGCAGGTAAGTGCATGGTCACCCTCTGGGTGTTACTTTCTGGGTGTCTGTTCGAGTTGGAGAAGGGTTTTGATCGGTCCTTTTGAAGTGCCCCCCTTTCAGCGGTGGAGAGTTAGTCCCGATGGGTTGGTCACAGGTAAGTTTAGCAAGAAGGAGAGACTTATCATCGACCTGTCAGCCCCACATGGTTACCATGTCCATCGTCTTAACTCCCTCATTCCTTCAGAGGAAGTGGGCATGAGGTATTCTTCTATTGATAAGTGGAAGGTCCGATACTACTTTTCCACCAAACTCACTTTCTGTTCTAGGAGCAGCCCGTGGCTCTTTGATCAGTTGGCTCAGGCCTCCATTGGGTTTTAGAATATAAGGTACGCTCTGAATTTGTTATTCATTACTTCCTGCTTATCTAGAGGCCATGGTCAGCCCCCTTCGGGCTGGGGAGATTGTTGAGCTGTTTTCCCAGTTAGGTGTCCCGTCTCCCCCAAGAGACCTGCTAGCTCAGGTTTTGCTGCTATTTTGGCACCCACTTGGTCGCAGGCGAGTGGCCTGCTGAGGTGAGACAAATCCCAGGTTTCCTGCAAACCTCAGCACTTTTCGAGCTGTACCCCATTGTGGTGGCCGCCCATATTTGGGGCAGCAGCTGGGTAAATCGCACAGTTTTGTTTGTAACCGACAATGCTGCGGTGGTAGATATCTTAACCAATGGGTTGTCTAAGTCGTCTTATGTCATATGTCTCTTGAGACGTCTAGTTCAACTCTCCTTGCGACATCATTTTTGTGTTAGTAGTACGCATGTGCCAGGTTCTCAAAATGTGGCAGCTGATGCTTTATCGAGGGGTAATTTCTCCCTTTTCGCAGGTCACGCCATAGGCGGATGTTGTGGGCGCTACCGTCCCCCTTTACGAGTCACTAATACTGGTTTAAATGGTCACCTAGAGACGGCCCACTCCTTACTAGCCAAGCCCCTTTCGTCGTATACAACTAGGGCGTATCGCACTGGGTGGAGGGCATTTGCAGGTTTTAGGGAATATGCCCTCAAAGGGAGTCCAGTTTTGTTGAATACATCCTTGCCTTCATTGGCTACTGCCACTCGGAGCTCAAGCTGTCCCACAACACGGTGAAGTCGTACTTGTCGGGGGTGCAGCATTTCCTCTCTGTCAGTCATCCTGAACGAGCATCGGCGTTCTCTGTGCATGCTGTCAAAGCTACGTTGAGGGGTTTGAGCAGATGTGGACCAGGAGGCCAAGTATGCAGACAAGCTGTTACTGGACTGCTTTTCGTAACCTATCTGACATTCTGGATAGGAACCTTTCGGGGTTTTGCCCAGCCTGGTGCTTAAATCCGCTGTTTATTTAGCCTTCTATGGTTTCTTGAGGCCTGGGGATAGTAGCAAGTTTCTCACAGTCAGCCAGTTGGTCCAGGGTCCCGAGGGTTACGTGCTGCTGCTGAGGACATCCAAGACCTCTCAGACAGGTCCCCCAGTCCCAACGTCCTAGTTCCCTATGTCTCATCGATGGTGCTCTGTGAGAGTTCTTCATCAGCTGCAGGTTCAGGCCAGATAGTCCACTATTGCCATTCAGGGTGGTACCGCTCGCTTCTCACCAGTTCATGTCTCACATACGCTCCTCAGTTGCCAGTTTGGGCGGCGACCCAACTACGATCTCAGGACATCTATTTGTATAGGTGCAGCATCCACAGCCTACAAGAATCAGGTACCAGCGCATGCCATCCAGAAGTTGGGTCGTTGGCGCCCCTCGTGTTTTTAGCCGCTATATACCTTACCCCAAAACTAAGATGTCAATGGCTTTCCAAAGTCTGGTTTTGTGATCTATGCTGTAATAATTACTCCTGCTACTCAGTATGTCTTTTGCCCTCTTTCAGGTGTCCCTACTACAGCGCGGTTGCGGCATAACTCTAACCGCTTAGGGGCAGGGTAGTCTCAGGTGGGACGGGGTGCATTCTCTTGGTTGCCACGACCACAATTTTGATTTTGAGCTTTTATGTGATGTGGCTGGTGGGGGAGGTGGTGTGTATTGTCAGGGTCAGTGGTGCGCTGAGCTGGGTGTCGCGGGGTTGGGTTAGGAACTTAGCACTTTTGGAGCTGTTTCCTATAGTGGTGGCAGTGTTTTTTTTGGGGTGACAGGTTTCGGAACAGAAAGGTGTGATTCTATTGTGACAATTTTAGGGTGGTGCAAGTGGTTAATCGGTTTTCTGCATCGTTGCCTCCGATTGTTAAGCTGCTGCAGCACTTGGTGTTGGAGTATCTTTTTTTTAATACAAGGGTGCCCGGCGGTGTCCAGAATTATTTGGCTGATGTACTTTCTCGTTTTCAGTGGGAACAAATCCACCAGCTGTGCTGGATGTGGCCATCAAAGGCATGAACTTCCCCAAGATTTTATGGGATCTCCTGAAGGAACTGTAATCAGATTGGAATGGGATATTCCATTGCTGTTGTTTCTTGGGCATTGCCATGATAAGGGGTTGTCGGTGTCGAAGGTAAATTGGTACATGGCGGGTTGGCATTCGGTTTTAAGTTGAGGAACTTACCAGATGTAACAAAATCCTTTATGGTTGTGCAGGCGTTGAGTCACAGGCAGCCAGGCTTGTTTCTGTTGTTTTTGGGTTTGATCGCTGTTTCAGATCGCTTTTTTGCTTGCGTTCTTTCGGGCTCTTCATTTGGGGGACCTGGTTGAAAACTGATCAGAAAGGTGAGGGATGTCTGATGGTTCTGTTTGCCGTCCCTGATTGTTCAATGTGTCCAGTTACTTGTCTCAGGGATTCCTTCAGGGCATTCCTTCAGAATTGGGGTGGCGATGGATGGGTGATACGATACAGCATGGGGGAACGTGGGAGGTGGGAGTCCAGGTGTTTTCAGTCGTATGTTCGGCCCGGTTGGTTGTAAGTCAGTGGAATATGGATAGGGGCTGTTTGGTGGATGCTGTCTACTGGTTGTTTTCGTGTGGTACACTTTTCTTGTTTGTGTCCCTTCTTCCGGGCTCTTCATTTGGGGAAGCTGGTTAGTGGTAGTGCCCAACGGCCGGGGGTATTTTGGGGAAAGATGTGGACTTAAATAGCAATAGGGTAGAATTCAGGATTTGGAAGTCGAAAAACTGATCAGGAACGTTAGGGATGTCTGGTGGTTTTGTTTGCCGTCCCTGATTGTCCAATGTGTCCAGTTACTTGCATCAGGGATTTTTTTATTGGGCAAAAGAAGGGGTAGTACCTCTCTGTTGGCCCATGTAGATTGGTCCTTTTTATCCAGATTTGAGTTTTTGTCTGTGTTTCGGAAATCCTTGGCAGAGTTATGGCTGGCGGCAATGGATTTTACTTCAGAATGGGCATTCCTTCAGAATTGGGGTCGTGACGGATGGGGGATACGATATGGCAAGGGGGAAGACGTGGGAGGTGGGAGTCCAGGTGTTTTCAGTTGTATGTTTGGCCCGATGGTTGTAAGTCAGTGGTATATGGATAGGGGTTGTTTGGTGGATGCTGTCTACTGGTTGTTTCCGTGTGGTACATTTTTCTTGTTTGTGTCCCCTATTTTTTTTTTTAGGTGGGTTGCCATCTTTGGTGTGGTTCCTCATGGGACACAGTAGTGATTCGTTGGCTGAGGCAGCGTGGAAAGGTGTGGAACAAAGTCCTCCCATAGATATATCATTTTGTCCATTTGGATCATTCTCCTTATTTACTAGTGTTGCAAGTTGAGCGTAATGATTTGGGGGTGCGTCTATTTCGGGAATTGATATGGGACATAAAATTTGATATGCTGCGTTTGTGGTCCTTCTTCCCAGGGATTGTCACAGTCTGGTTAGATATTGTGCCTAGGAAGGTCCGGAGGTGTGTGCGGTCAATTGAGAGATTAAATTAAGCCCTCATTAAGGTGATTAGGGCAGTGACGTGGTTCATGGCACAGAATGGGGCTGTGGCATTGAGGCATGTGGAATTGGATTCTGGACGCGAGAGTTTTGTTGCAGTGAAGGGGACAATCTCAATGCGGTGGGCATTGATTTGTGGAGTTTAGGTCTGCAAAATAGTATCTAGACAGCGCTGTGTGGGGGAACACAGAAGGTGTTCAAGTTGCTGGCGGTGGGAGGTCCTTGAAGTTGGTGCACATATCAGATTATGGTGGTTGGGAGGATCCCGCGGTTTGGGCTGGACTCCCTGGTTTAGTAGAATTGTTGGGATCAGGCCTGGGAATGGGCTCTGTGGTTCTTCATTTTGGACTACAGCCCGCTTGGGTTGTGGTCACCAGAAATGAGGGGTGCACCAAATTGAATAATAGGTAAGGATGCCCTTGAGCTGGTGTTTAGCGGATGGGGGTAAGGAGGTTTATAGAGAAGAAATTTGATTTCATTATCTCATATCGGGAATTTCATCCGTCCTTCACTCGTTTATTTATGGGTTCTGCATTCCAAGACAACCAAGGGGGGGTTAAATAGTTTTTGCTTTTTCTGTTGTATATATCCTTGTTATGCTAAATTAAACAAGATAAGGATAGTATTTTAAGGCTATATAATGATAATCATGTAACAGATGTCTGAGTATGTCTCTGCCATATTGCCTATTCTTATTCTTTGTCTGCTTTTTTGTCTCTTAGCTTGCATTTTGTTATATGTTGAAATTGAAAATAAAAATATTTAATGATAGCGGCTGGGGGTAAACACCTGTGGATTGGAAAACAATTTGGGCTTCAAGGACTCTCCCTGCCTGTGTATATTAGATATTTTATTGTTGTATTGTTTTATAATAAAACGGCTGCTGTGGCCAATTAAAATCCAGTCACGTGTCCGTGTCTTTTAGGCCTCATGCACACGACCATCGTGTTTTTTGCGGTACACAAATCGCGGATCCGCAAAACACGGATGGTGTCCATGTGCGTTCTGTAATTTGCGGAATGGCACGGACAGCCATTGATATACCGTAACTGCCTATTCTTGTCTGCAAAACGGACAGGGGGAGAAGAGAGTGACAAGGAAGGGGGGGGGGGAGAAGAGAGTGACAAGGGAGTCCCCAGAGCCAGACCAAGAGCCAGACTGCAGCCAGAGACCAGATCATCTTATCGTCCTGGTGGTAAGTAGACAATGCAATATGTTTATTATTTAATTGTTTAGTTATTAATGCTACATTGGAAACTAATTTACCTCACATTTAGGGTCCATTCACACATCCGTGTGTGTTTTGCGGATCCGCAAAACACAGACAGCGGCAATGTGCGTTCCGCATTTTGCAGACCGCACATTGCCGGCACTAAGAGAATATGCCTATTCTTGTCCGCTATTGCGGATAAGAATAGGACATGTTCTATTTTTTTCAGAATCGGAATTGCGGACCCGTAATTGCGGACATAGAAATGTATGGGTCCACAATTTCGTTCCGCAAAAAGAGACAGCTACAAGAAGCTTGATTTAACCCTAAGGGAACCATAGCAGTTCTTTTCATTTAAATGCTGAGAAAAGGGTGGAACATATGTGATGTCATGATATGGGCAGATCATCTGATAAGGGGGGGCGGGGCGGCAATTTCTATCTGGCCAGGGGGCGACAAAAATCCTTGCAACGGCCCTGCTTACAGGATGTGTTTATCATTTTTGTGTTTCTCTTTTGGGTAATTATATTTTATTTTATTTTTTTTATTTTTTTATTTTAACTCTTTTATTGAGTAATATCACAGATACAGAGATTAAGTTTCATGAAAATAGAGACGACAATAAGTCTCTAGCAAATTACAATTGTTTCTTCAATAAGCAATATTTCCATAAACATTACTTCAATAATGGGGATGGGGGAGAACAACTGGTCACATGTTAATGTGTTATGTTAGGCAAGAGCAAACTGATAATTGAGTTCACATTAATAAGGGTAGATTCAACATCTGAGGCGGGTTAGGCAAGTAATCTCCAGTAGCCGCGGATCTGCAACTTAGTGTGTAAGTGGCTGAAGTTATCAACCTTTCCCGAAAGTCTTGTTAATTATCAGAGGGAGTAAGCCCTCAAAAGTTTTAGGTCGTATATCCTCTAAAGGACTTCCACGCCTTCCATGTCTTGTCAAAACTATGGTGTGATCTCGCTTCCCAGGAGGAAATCTCCTCAAGTCTAAATATCTGGTCGATCTTAAGGAACCATTTTTCCATGGTTGGGACCTCAGGAGAAAGCCATAAGGTTGGGATCAGGAGTTTGGCAGCACTTAATAGGTATTTAAACAGTTTTAAGTTGGGAGTAAAGTCTGTAGGGAAGAGGTTTAAAAGGGCTATTTCAGGAGAAGCAGGATAATTGGTTCCACAGATCTGATTTCCTTATCTGAAAATGTTTTCCCACCAAAGTAAAATTATAGGGCACTTCCACCAGATATGTATGTATGTGCCTCTATCCTTGGAGCACCTCCAGCACACGTCCGAAGCCGAAGCAGAATATAAGCATGTTTTGTCAGGGGTTTTGTACCACCTTGAGATTATTTTGTAACTGTTCTCTTGAGTCCTCACGCATCTAGACGCAATATGGGGGGAGATATAGATCTTTTGAATTTCATTACTCTGAAAGGTTTTGTGTAGATCCTTTTCCCACAAGCGGATAAAAGCAGGGACCAGCGAGAATGGGGGTCTCTTAGTTTCTTATATAATTGAGAAATGATTTTACGTGGAGTTTGGGCTTGAGGAATAACACTCTCAAACCATGTAAGAGGTCTGAGAAGATTGTTTAATCTACCATGTTGGGACATGTAAGCTCTGAGGAAGTATATTAAGTTATATCTCGAGGGGGACACCTCTAGTAACTTGTGCATATCATCAATGGAAATGAGGGAACCCTCTTGGTATAGATCTATGATCTTAACTCCTGACATTCTAACCTTAGTTGGGAACCTATCTCTTAGTGCCTGGGGGGGCCAAGTCAAAGACATCTTTAACAGACAGGGTTGGGGATGGGAGGGGTATACCATTGTAGGATCTCTGCAGGGTATTCCAAGCTTGTAAGGTTGCTTTCATGACCGGTGAAATGTTAGAGCAAGGAGGGATAGAGGATAATTTGCCCAATAAAAAGGCTGAAAATGATGAACCCATTAGGGATTGCTCCATTGCGACCCAAGATTTATGAGGAGGGCATCTCAACCAATCTACCACTCTTGCCAAAAGGACCGCTCTGCCGTATATTTCCGGATCTGGTAATGAAATTCCCCCTTTCTCTTTAGAGTAAGTTAAGGCTCTATATGAAATCCTTGCCCTCTTCCCAGACCAAATAAAGGATCTGAACATAGAGCGAATGGAAGCATAGTAGGTAGAGGGTATGGGTATTGGGAGTGTTTGTTGAAGATATGTCAGTTTAGGTATGACCAGAGACATTAATATGTTCTTTCTCCCGAACCATGAAAGGATGGGGATGTCTAATGTTACCAGGTCGGATTTGATTTTCTGTAAAAGAGGGAGATAATTCAAGTTGAAAAATTGGCTGGGATCTGTACCAAGTTTAACACCTAAAAATGTTAAATGGGGGGAGGACCAGTTAAAGGGCGAATTTTGGACTAAGTGCCTCTTTAGAGTATTGGAAATTATAAGTGACTTATTATGATTAATTTTAAGGTTGGAAAGGGAGCCAAAATTTTCTATATGTTTATAAATCTTAGGAAGAGCCATGTATGAGTTATGGATCATTATTAACATATCATCCGCGAATGCGGCAATTTTGTGTTGTTGGTCACCAAGGGTTATACCATGGATGCCATCGTCCAATCTAATAAGTTGCAAAAGGGGTTCTAAGGTCAGTACAAATAGGAGGGGAGATAGGGGACAACCCTGTCGTGTACCATTACTTATTTGTAAGGGGGCTGATAGGGTGTCATTAACTATTATGGAAGCTGATGCATTCAGATACATAGCATGGACTGCTTGGATAAAGTGAGGAGGAAAGTTGGCAGATTGTAAGACTGAAAACATGAAGGACTAGCTAACTCTATCAAAGGCCTTCTCAGCATCTGTGCTGAGAAGAACCAGAGGTAGAGCCCATTTTTTAACAAAGTGAAGGATGTTGAGAACCCTGGCTGTATTGTCCTTACCTTCTCTGTTCTTGATGAAACCTACTTGGTCTCTGTGGATCAGGGTCAGAAGGATTTTAGCTAATCTATTGGCTAGCAATTTTGCTAAAAGCTTAAGGTCTATGTTGAGTAAGGAGATGGGCCTAAAATTGGAGCAGAGAGTATGGTCTTTGCCTTCTTTTGGGATCACTGTGATGTTAGCTCTGGTCATGTCCCTGGTCAACGGAACTCCCTGTAGAGATGCATTAAAAATAGGCAATAGATGGGGGATTAGTATCTCATGGAAAGTGTTGTAATAAGGAATGGGTAGCCCATCTGGTCCTGGGCATTTGTCCTTGGGGGAGTCTTTAATGACACCTAATAATTCTTCCGGAGTAAAAGGAGCAGAAAGCTGAAGCCTATTTAGATCCGTTAACTGCGGAAGATCTAAGTCTTTTAAGAAGGTCAAATGTTCAGGGTCAGTCTCTATAACCTTCTTGGGCTGGATCGAGGGCTGTAGATTATAGAGGGATTTATAGAAGTCTCTAAAGAGGGAGGCTATTTGATCTGAATCAAAGGTCAGGGAGCCTTCTGAGGTTTTCATTTTATGAACATGGTTGTTAAGTTTCCTACGTTTAAGTCTTTGCATCATGAACCTAGAGGCCTTGTTACCATGTGCGAAAATTTTTTGTTGTGAGTGTAAAAAATATCTCGCGGATGATTCATTCAGGAGGTTTTTAAGTGAGGCCCGACAAGCACAGAGCTCTGATAAATGTGATTGTAGTAGGGATTTCTTATGGATGCTTTCCAGATATCTTATTTTCTCATGCAAGTCATCTATCTGTTTCATCCTCACTTTTTTTATATGGGCTCCCATACTAATGCAGTGACCTCGGATAAAAGCCTTATGGGCGTCCCAAATTGTATGAGCTGTTACGTCAGGGGTACAGTTTGTGTCAAAGTAGTTTTCCAGGAGGGTTTTCAGGCGAGCTTTGGTGTCAGTGAGGCCCAAGAGTCTTTCGTTAAGGCGCCAGTTTCTGATGGTGCGACTATTAGGTAGGATTTCAAAAGTTAAAAATATAGGGGCGTGATCAGAGATGGTGATAGACCCAATATCTGCCTTGGAACAGTACTGGAGATGCTCCTTAGACACAAATACATGATCTAGGCGCTGGTATGATCCGTGAACCTGAGAAAAGAAAGTATAGTCCCTTACTTCCGGACGAAGGGTGCGCCAAGCATCAACTAGATGTATCCTGGCTAAATTGTTTAAAATAGATCTAAGGGCTTTTTGGAATTGGGCTGACTTGTGTGAGGAAGAGTCCAGGAATGGATTGAAGATTAAGTTGAAGTCTCCTCCCAGGAAAGTGATTCCTTCCGTGAAAGATTCTAATCTCTTCAACACTTCAATCAGCCAATGGATTTGATTGGTGTTAGGAGCATATTTTATATTCATAAAAGTGAATAGATTTGGACCTATTGTTCCTTTAACCATGATAAATCTACCTTCCGGATCACAGATTTGGTCTACTAGGAGAAAAGGGACTTTTTTGTGGAACCCAATACTAACACCCTTAGAATTGGATGTGGGGGAGCCGCTATGGAACCAATTGGGGAATGCAGAGAAGGAGAGATTGGGAAGGTGATTTGAAATGTGTCTCCTGGAGAAAGACAATGTTTGCTTTGTCCCTTTTCAGGATCCCAAAGATGTGGCCTCTCTTTGAGGGAGAGTTACAGCCCTTTACATTAAATGAGGCAAATTTAATGGCCATCGTAAGGGTATATAGTGGTCCTGAAAAGCTGAATCAACACCATCATGTCACAGACGTGTAAGGAGATTTGAGAATGGTACTTGTCTCTTGCAGATCACCGGAACTTGGAGGAGAGCTTCCGCCTCAGATGATTATTGGAAATTCTGTTGAAGGACCAAGAAAAACAAAACATAAGAAAAACATAATTGACAGGGGAAACTTGAGAACAGGGATGAGAAGGCGGCATGTTGATGCCAATAAAGGGTTGGAGGGGGAAAATGGTTTAACACCAGTAAATGACAGCCACTTTACATTGAGAAAAAATGATTAGGCCTAAATCTACATGTAGCAGGCAGAAGTTATCTAAATAAGGGCCATGGACGTAAAAAAATGGGACTATAAGAAGAGAGATGGGAAGAAGGAGAGACGTACGGAGACATGAAGGGAAATGGGGGGGGGATTGAGGGAAAAAAGGGGAGGGGGCATATAGGGGTAAGGAAATAGTGATGATTAGAACTCAAAGGAGAAAAAATAGGGCTATGGATCTTTTCCTCTTTGGGGAAATCTTAATTAGGGACAAAGGAGAGGATTCATATCAGACATGCTGATGTGTATATCCTAATTTGGCCTTAAAGGAGAAAGGGAAACCTCTGTGACCTGCAAGGACGCATAGTGCAGTTAAGGGTATGGAACCCTCTGCAGGACAGTCCTGAAGATGAAGGTGAGACCGTCTCTTAGTTGAAGAAAACCCTGTACCAGAAATACAGACCATATCGTAGGTGTTTTATGTATTATCAGGGTCTCTTGCAGGAAACAGTAGATGGAAATAATCACATGGACTAGGAAGAGGTTCAGCGATCTTTTGAGGTGATGCACCTTGGGGTAATAGATTAATTTCTCCTCTTTTGTCGGCGCGACTTCAGGGTATCTTTAATTTCAAAGGAGGCATATTTGGGTGTCTCCGGCAGCATCGTTAGATCCCGAACAAGGTCTCAATCTTCTATATCTAAGGGGGAAGGTCCAACAAATCGTAGATTGGATCCAAGTTAGAGTGGGCTCTGATGTTGATTCTTCTGCCATTAATCGAGAACGACAATCCGAACGGAAAGTTCCATCTGTACAGAATTTTGCGGTTCCTGAGCCAATCTGTCAGGGGTTTTAAAGCTTTCCTTTTCTGGAGGGTGATAGGAGCCAGATCTTGATAAACTGTAATGGTCGCTCCGCTGAACTTCATTACTTCAGGTCTGCGTGCTTTACTCAGAATGGCTTCTTTATCTTGAAATCGTAGGAAGCGGCATATGATATCCCTGGGGGGATCATTTGCGCCCAGTTTCGGGCGAAGAGCGCGGTGGGCCCTTTCAATTATTAGAGGATCGGGGCAGTCCGGGCCTAGTAAATCCAGACAGATGTTTCTGACAATGTCCGGGACTTCACGCGGGGATTCCGATTCAGGGACGCCTCTGAACCTGAGGTTATTTCTCCTGCCGCGGTTTTCTTGGTCTTCTAAGGCATTATATACCGCGTTGAGGTGGGTCTGGCATTTTTGTAAGCTTGAAGACGATGCAGCTTGGAAATCTAACATGGCTGCTTGCGTTTCTTCTAAAGCTTCGACTCTGTCTCCTACATGTTTAATGTCTTCCCTCAGGGAGGAGATCTCACCTACCAGCGGTAGCATTGCTTTCTGGAGGGCCAGGTCTAGGTACTTCCTTGAAATCGGAAGATGTTTGCGGCTTTTGGCACCTTCAGTGTCGCTTGTGTCATCTAGTGAATCTAGGTTTTGCTCAGCAGTCTCTCTGCAGGGGACCGGCGCCATCTTAGATTCCTTGGCCACGGATATAGCGGCTGCTTTTTTGATTAAGCGGTCCATGTCTCCGCCAGTCACAGGATTCTTTTGGTGCTGGGACGAATCCCCGGTCCTTTGCTGACCTATTTTGCCCATTCTTTAGTCCGGGGTCTTAAGTAGGCTGTTGTAAAGTGGAGTCTTCCTCACAGAGCTCAGACACAGACGTCCATGTCGGTCTGGCGCTAGCTCCGCCCCCCGGGTAATAATATTTTATTGGATTTTTGAAAAATAACATATAGAATTGAGTTAAACAAAAGTAAAACCAATGACAAGACAGTAGTACACAGTTACATAACTGTTGAGGCTCATTCAGATGTCCGTATGCTGTCTGCAAAAATGCGGATCCTTTTTTTTGTAGACACTTCAGAATGTCTGCCAAAAAACGGATTGCCATAGACAGCAGTAGTGAACAGGAAGAGAGAAGGGAAACAACACGTACGCACTGCGCATGCCGTCTCCTCATATAGCTTATCTGTGGGGCTGCCAGGTGTCAGACCCCCACCAATCTGACATTGATGACCTATCATGAGGATAGGTCATAGTAAAATCCTGGACAACAACTTTAAAGTGTACCTAAACCTTTATATAAACTTTATTAAAGGGGTTATCAAATACTATAAAATTGCCCCCCATATGTCTGGCCCCGCTCCCTGTGCCTCTCCTGGTCCCTGCACCGCCACTGCTGCCATTGACTGATCACCCGAACACTGGATGTTTTCATCCACACACGGGGAGAAGCAGCTGAGGCAGTGCAGGAACCAGGAGAGGTGCAAGGAGCAAGGTAAATGTATTCACTGTGAGGGGCCCGGCATATGGGGCACATTTTCATAGTATTGGATAACCCCTTTACGTTGTAAATGCCATGAAATAATATTTACCAGCGAAATAGGCAGTGTCAGTCTTTAGCAGAGTGGGTATAGGCAGTGGAGTGATGCCTTATTTGAGCTCCTGCCCTGAACACACTTGCTCTGCTCTGCTAATAGCCTGCAGGCAATCTATGCCAGGCTTTAGCAAAGCAGCCCTGGTACAAGTAAGAGCAGTGATACTCCAGCCTGTACATCGCTCATGGCAGTGGAGTCCATACTCCTATACACAGAGGTGAACAAAAGCACAGATTCTAAAGGCTGAAAGACACCTGGACGTCAGATTCAATAAAAAAAATGGATTTCATGGTATTTACAACAGGTTGTAATAAAATATATTGCAGTCGCCAGGTTTGGGATGGCCCCAACGCTATGGGACCATCAAAGTGTCCCCACGTGTTGCTGCTCTCCGAAAGGTATGGTAAGGCATGGTGCACCCCAATGGGAAATTAGTCCAGAGAGTCCGGGTCTGCAGTAAATCAGGGTGCTTCTTTACTGGAGGAATTCAGGTACAAAACAATACAGGCGAGGCATTGGGCTAGCTTCTCCAGCGACCCATGGTCTGTGGCTCAGCGTACCCATCTCAGCATATTCTGGTCATTCATGCAGGCGGGCATGAGTCTCCCCTCCAAGCATTAGTCCCTAACTGCAACACACTAAGGACTCTGACTGCTCTCCTTATATAAGTTTTTTGCTAGACGAATAGCAATGGGGGATAGTGTTATTAAAAGGATAGGCTGGGGGAAGACTGCAGGCAGGTAAGGGTTAGGAGATCGGTAGTCTGGGTAAAAGGGGAGGTAGTTAAGGGGTGGAGTTGAAGAACGGTTTGGCGGGCAGGATAAATGGAAGGGAAAGGAGGGGCTTAGGAGAGTTTGCAGAGAACGAGGAAGTTGGAAGTTCGTGGAAGTCATGGCGGACCTGGAGGCTTTGATGATGGCGGTGAGGGATGCAGCGCGGCAGCACGGAACGGCGTGGCTGCAGGACTATCTCACTGGGGCCCTGAGCTGGGTTCCTGCCCCGAGAGCATCGGTGGAGGTGAGGACCAGGACACGCCGCTCGGTCCCCCCGGAGCGGCTTAGCCCTGAGGCGACCCCACGGGTCAGGAGGCGGGTGCGGAGTCCTTCCCGTGGCCCACAGAGGAGTTTGGCGTGCCGGTGCCACGCTCGGCACCTCGTCGGGCGCCGAGTGCTGTGGCGGGGAGCAGTCCAGATGGGAGCGCGTCGCGACCCCTGGTGGTGGGCCGGCGACAGGACCGGAGAGCGCCGACTAGTGGGCCGGATTTGTCTCCACCCCCTGTGCGGCGGTGTAGTGGGAATGGTTCGGCAGGAGAGGAGGTGATGCCGACGGCATATGATTCAGCGGTGACTGTGGTGGCTGGGGCCAGGAGGTCCCTGGCTTCATCAGGAAGACTCGGAGGCAGGGACCAAGGGTCCGGTTCACACACCCTCGCTAGGAGCCCCAGCGGTGGGTTGTCATCTGGACGGAGTATGGAGGAAGGAGGGCTGGAGGCGGATCCTTCCCAGGCGGTTGAAGAAGTGTCTGATGCTGTGCCGTTTTCGTTGGGAGGCCCGTCGGTGACATCTGGTGGAGGAGCGGCGGCTGCTGGGTCTTCTTCCCAGGGACGGCCAGGTGAGAGGACGTTTGGACTGGGTGCTGTGGGGGCGGGGGGCGGGGATGTTGTGCCTAGTCAGGTGGTGGGGGGGGTCCTGCGGGTTTAGCGCAGAAATTGGTATACGGTATGTTGGCTCTGTTGACGCGGTTGGGGCAGGGAACAGCTGTGTCGCTGGCGACGGTTTGGGATCCTTTGCAGGGTGTCAGTAGTCCGGGAGTGGTGGCTGGGGCGGGGTGCTTGGGTTCTCAGCCTGGGTCGTCTGTTGGACCTTCGGTAGGGGAGTCAGCTAAGCAAGGGAGTGTGTTGGATGATGGTGTTCGGCTGGCGGACGCGGCTAAGGGCGAAGTTTATGTTTGCTTCGAGGGTCCGTTGGGTGCGCACCTTAAGCAGGAGGTTAAAGAGAAGATATGGCGGGATGAGTATGTGGAGATATTCTCCCTGCTTCCGTTGGAGAAGTTTAATTTGGATAGGGGAAAACCTGACGAAAGTAAGCGGGAGGTGGAGGAAAAACAGAGGTATAGGCTCATTCCGCGTACTTTTCAGAATTGGCTCCAGGCGTTCGCCATTTTTGCTAGTGTGGTAGGGGAGAAGGCACCGGAACATTGCTCTGTGTTGTTCTGTTATATGGATGCCATTGGAGAGGCTCATCGGGTATATGGGGGTGTGGCATGGCTCAGGTACGATGAGCAGTTTAGGCAGAGGAAGGCGGTCAGACCGAGCATCCGATGGGATCATAAAGACATTAGTCTTTGGATGAAATTGATGACGGCGCCAAAATCGGGGTCGATGCCATTTCGGGGGGGGGGGCGGGGGGTCCGGGGGTTCTCGGCCGGTGAGGGTCAAGGTGTTGGAAAGAAGGGCTGTTGCTGGCAATACAACGAAGGTCATTGTCGGTTCATGGCCGAGTGCCGGTTCAGACACGAGTGCTCCGGTTGCGAAGGCGCCCATAGTTTGTCCAAATGCTTCAGGAGGGGGAGAGGCAAGGGACCCGAGGTTACTTCAAAGAGGGGTGACGCCGGTGAAGGTGGGAGAGATGGTGCCTTATTTGGAGAAGTACCCAAATAGGGAGGCGGCTGCATTGTTGCTTGCAGGTTTTAAGTGGGGTTTCAAAATTCCATGTTTATCGGTTGGGGATGGTACAGTTCTGCGGAACTTGTCCTCGGCGTTGCGTTGTCCGGGGGTGGTGACTGAGAAGATTGCTAAGGAGGTTGCTGCCGGAAGGGTCGTGGGTCCTTTTGTTTGTCAGCCGTTACCGGATTTGTGGGTCTCGCCGTTGGGGTTAGTGCCAAAGAAAGAGCCCAATAGGTTTTGTTTAATCCATCACCTGTCCTTTACGCCGGGTGGGGCGGTGAACGATGGTATAGCGGAAGAGTTGTGTTCGGTTTCGTACACTTCTTTTGACGCGGCTGTTCGGTGGGTCCGTCGTTTTGGTCAGGGAGCTCTGTTGGCTAAGACCGATATTGAGGGCGCGTTTCGGTTGCTACCGATTCATCCAGAGAGTTTCCATTTGTTGGGTTTTCAGTGGGAGGGGAGTTTTTATGTAGATTGCTGTTTGCCGATGGGTTGCGCGATTTCATGTTCGCTGTTTGATTGTTTTAGTACATTTTTGGAGTGGGTAATCAAGGAGGAATCGGGTTGGAATTCAGTATTACACTATCTTGATGACTTTTTGTTTATAGGCCCTACTGGTTCGCGGGTTTGTTCGGTTTTGTTGAGGACTATGGAACGGGTGGCTGCTCGTTTTGGAGTACCGTTGGCCCCGGATAAGACTGAAGGACCTGCAACGGTGCTTCGTTTTTTGGGGATTTTGGGGATTTGTCGGTTGCCGGTGGATAAGGTTAGGGATTTGTTGGAGCATTTGGCTTTTTTGGTGCGGGCTAGGAGGGTTCAGTTGCGGAATGTTCAGTCGGTGCTGGGCAAGTTGAACTTCACCTGCAGGATATTGCCAATGGGAAGGGTTTTCTGTGGCCGGCTGGCGCAGGCCTCGGCGGGAGTAGTGGTGCCATTTTACTATTTGCGTTTGTCCTCTGAGGTGAGGGAGGATTTATGGGTGTGGCAGGCTTTTCTAGTGGATTTTAATGGTCGGGCTATGTGGATGGAGGCACCCGTCTCTAATGTGGATTTGGATTTATTCTCGGATGCATCCGGTTCTGGCGGTTATGGGGTTATTGCGGTGGGCAGTGGAGTGCGGGGCCTTGGCCGGTGGAATGGCGCGAAGCAGGTTTTCTTGGGAACTTGGTTTTGTTAGAGCTTTTTCCAATAGTGTTGGCTACGGTCCTGTGGGGTGACAGGTTACGTAACAAGCGGGTGCGTTTTTACTGTGACAACATGGGGGTAGTGCAGGTGATTAATAGTCAATCGGCTTCGTCGCCTCCGGTGCTGAGATTGCTCAGGCTGTTGGTGCTACAGGGTTTGCGGTTGAATGCTTGTTTTGTTTCTGTTCACCTGCCGGGGGTTGAGAACTCCGTAGCTGATTCTCTTTCTCGTTTCCAGTGGGATCGTTTTCGAGGATTGGCGCCGGAAGAAGAGGTTGAAGGGTTGTCCTGTCCCCAGTGGCTCTGGAGCATGGCCTTGGGGTCTCAGCTGACTTGATTTGGTGGTCTGTGAGTAAAGGGACGTGGTCGTCTTATTCGGCAGTGTGGTCGCTTTGGGAGGGTTTGCTGGAGCGAGTTGGGGAGGTTATTCGGTTGAGGAGTGGCAGACCTTGTTGGTGTATTGGTTAGGGGAGTCTTTCAGTGAGGGGTTGTCCTTTTCGGTTGCCTCCAAGAGGTTAGCTGCAGTGTCCTTCTGGTTGCGTTTGCGCGGTTTGGTGGACGTGACGAGGAATTTTCTTGTGCGGCAGGCTTTAAAAGGCTATCGCCGTGGGGTTGTTCGCAGGGATTCACGCCGCCCAGTGTCTTTTGAGGTTTTGTTGCAGTTATGGGAGCAGGCCGGGGTGATTTGTGTTTCGTCTTTTGAGGTCGTGCTGTTTAGGGTGGCTTTTTCCTTGGGTTTCTTTGGGGCGTTTAGGATCTCAGAGTTGGTGTCGGCTACTCGGAAAGGGGCCGGTGGTCTGTTGAGGGAGGATGTTAGTTTTCAGGATGGAGTATTGCGGTGTAGGTTGCGCAGGTCCAAAACGGATCAGGTTGGAAGGGGGGCGGTGTTGTGGTTGCAGCCGTTGGCGGGGTCTGTGCTTTGTCCGGTGCGCTGTGTGGAGGAATTTTTGGCGGTACGGCCCGGCGGTTCCGCTCCTTTGCATCAGGACGGATCTAGTTTGTCGGTTTTTCAGTTTGTGGCAGTGTTTCGGTCTTTGTTTTGCAGAGCCGGTGGCGGGATTGGCGTGGATTTTCGGACACTCTTATCTCTACTGAGGTGCCTTGCGGGCGGACGTGCGGCGAAACGGTTGTCGTTTGGGTTTTTCCCTTGCACAGTTGCAAGTACGGTGGATTGGGCTGCGGGGCCTCATGTGGGGTCATGTGCTGCTGGAGTTTCAGGCTTACGTAGCCTTGGATCGGGCTCCTGACATTGTGGTGCTACATGTGGGGGGGAATGACTTGGGCGTTCACAGGTCACGAGATGTTATTAGAGACATTAAGCTGGATCTGCTCCGGTTGCTGTCACAATTCCCGGACATGATTGTGGTCTGGTCTGATGTGGTTGCCAGGAGAACATGGCGGTTTGCGCGGTCGGTGGACCATATTAATAAGGCCCGGGCAAAATAAAACAAGGAGGTAGGGTGTTTTGTTCGTCGCCAGGGTGGTTTGGTGGTTCGACATCAGGAGTTGGAGGCGGCTTCGCCTCAATTTATGAGGGCGGACGGAGTCCATCTTAACGATCTGGGGATTGACATGTGGGCTCTGGGGATTCAGGACGGTTTGGAGATGGTTTTCAAGGTGTGACGTGACTCCCACAGGTGAGGTGTCACCGGTGGTCGTTGGTGGCAGTTTCTGATGTGGGATCCATGTGGGATGCGTTAGATGGTGGAATGCGCGTCTATTGGAGTTAAGAAACTGATGAATGCGTCTCCTGTTCGGCCTAAGTAGGCCTAGGGGAGTTGTATACTTGGAATTGGTGTCCTTGGGTCGGTGAATGCGACCAAGGGCAAGGAAAGTCATGAGTAAAGGAGATCGTAATAAGACGTGTTTGGGGTTGCCTCCCAGGATCTCTTTGAGGGATAACAGCGGTAAAAATGTTAAGTTAATGTTTTGATATCATTGTTTAATAATATGCATGTTTGAAAGAAAGGTTGTAATTTATATGTTAAATTTATATGTTAAATTAATAAAGGTGGCCTTTTACGGCCATATTTTACCAACAAGATGATGGTTGAGTCTTATTAGGAAAAGGGGGGTTGTGGTAAGGGTGTGGGGTAGCCGGAAGGTGTTCTTCCATCCCATTAAGTCATAGAATCTTCTAGTGGGAGAGGTGGAGTGGAGAAACTCAGCATAAACAGATACATTGTTTCAGCTCCCGTCTGGTATAGACTTACATTAAAGCTTCAATGATACTCAATGGCAATGACACAGCAGGTTTTCCAGACAAAAATACGTTTCCAGACATAACAACATAGCTAAAACCAGACATTTAAAAGGTCAGGCTGTCTGCTTTTGGTGGTAAACAAGTCTGTTTTTTTTCCATCCAAAGAATGGTATTCTTTAAAACCTATGGCAGCTGTGGAAAATTACCAACTTCTCAATCAAATTCCTAACATTCTCTCAGTATTCATTAACCCTTTCCACAGAGCTGTGTAAATACAGCAATAATAAACAGGATATATATCACAACATATAAAATGCAGTTACACAGTATTAAACAAAATAAGTTAACCCTTTCAAGAGAAATAAAGTAAGTTTTAACTTTGCATAGGGGATATAGGCAAATGGCCACAAATGTCAAAGTACTCCCTGCTCTAGGGCGGTTTAGGTACATTTTAATTATTGCCAGGTACATTACAGGTTATAGTTATTAGATTTCTAGAGAAGAGACTGCCTGATTAAAGTCGAAAGAATTTTCCTCTAAAATGATCTCTAGATCAACTTGCAGGATAAGGGGCTGAACCAGTGTGTTGTAAATGTATTTTTGAAGTACTGATTGGTCCTATTCCTTTAATTCTGTTCCCTTTTATTATTACCATTCTGTGTAATGGTGTGCCTTGTAATGTAATACCCATCCCCCATTGTGCTGATAAGACCACATTCCTCAGTGATCTCAGAGGCATGCGTACACTGGGGGAGGGGCTAAATGGTTCAAACTCTGTGACACACATACATTCTGGGCACTCCATTGAAGACTGCAAGTATTGATTTGCGCTATTTCTTGTACACCCTGGGGTGTCGGTCATGTGTTATAACATGGTAGACAGCCATGTGTTATAGCATGATCGACAGAGTCTCTACCCAATTTAGGCTAGTGATTTATTTACTTTTTATTATTCTGTATGTGATTTATCTGTGTTATCTCTTATTTAATCACACTTAGTAAATATATTTATTCACTTAGCCAGTGTAAGCTTATTAATTCTCAAATCTTTTGAATAAATGCAAATCGGCTAATTTTTCCCCTTTTCTGCCGCTCATGCCAGGTCTAAAAAAGTGCCTGTTTTAGGAGTAGAAAATGATCTAGATCTAGACGAGTGTAACACCCCCCTAAGTTACCAGCACCAGCGGATGAACTGCCATGGATGGCCGAAGACCAGCTATGTTAATATGTTACATCTGCACATATCTTTTTGTCATCGTGCAGGGTGTGTTTATCATTTTTGTGTATGTTTTATTTGTCTATTGGTCTCATACCTAGGCCAAGTTCACACTTCAATTATTTGGTCAGTTATTTTTATCAGTTATAGTGAGCCAAAACCAGTAGTGAAGCCTACCCAGAAAGATTTTCTCCTGTTCTGTGATTTTGACCCGCACCAGGTTTTCGCTCACAATAACTGATGGAAATAACTGACTAAATAACTGAAATTTGAACTCGGCCTTACCATTGTGGCACATTAAACTTTTTATATTTGAGTGTTATCACTGAATAAGGGGCAATAAGCATCATCTGTTTATGGGTCTTTTGGCACTGCCCGAATGCCTGAGTGGATAGTCCACCAGGTCAACTGGTAATGGTTGTAAAAAATAAATAACTTTGATGGACACCCATTTTTTCCCCAAAGTATACCCAACCAAAGCTAAAACTTTTCTAATTATGTACAGTACCAATGTTCATTTCCTAAAGCGCTAACATCTTGGTTAATCAGCAAAGGCAAGAACCTGAAAGTCTGTATTCCTCCTATTGTGCAGACATCTCTGATAGCTTTTCTACCCTGTCTTTGGAGAAAATTACTATCTTAGGGCTCATGCACATAACCGTGCACACGTAATAACTCAATATTTTTTTTACGGACCCATTGAAGTAAATGGTTCCTCATATGGTCCGCCCAAAAAAACGGAATGGATGTGGAAAGAAAATATGTTTGTGTGTATGAGCTCTTAGGGTGTTGAGCATGACACAGGGTTTCTCTTGTTGGTGTTCTGTAAATCCCTGTCATGCTCTGACCCTTTGCATAAAAGTGTTCCTGTTTTGTCCGGAGTCTTCATTTAATTCTGATCTAGTCCTAGCCTCAACTGTGTATTATTCTGCTGTGTGTCGTGCAGTCCAGATCACTTTAAAAGATCAGGTGTGAAATCTAGTAAATTCTGCTCAGGCGTTTCAGGAAATTGGGCATAAAAAATGCAAGTGGCTCAGAGTAAGAGATCCTGTTTCTAACAGGAGGAGAATCAATAGGAAGAGCGGTGTTAGTTTAATAAAAACAGAATTAACAGGAGGATCTGGATGGAGGTACTCATCGCTGGACTAACCATTCACATCTGTGTCTTGTTATCTGACTATAACATCTGGGAAAGTTTGGCTGCTGTTTGGCCTCCACTAAAGTAAGACCCCCACCACTACCTAACTTTTCTGTATTTCAAGGAAATAGGTGGGTAAATCTATTGGAAACATTTAAGACCACTGTATATTTTAAAAATTATATATGCTGGAAAGCACATCTAAATATATGCACAAATAAACCCCAGTTGCCTCCAGTCAACCCATCACCACATGGGCAGTGGAAAAGAACTTCCACTGATCATGCACATCACGTGTGTGTGTTAGTGCATATGTTTTTATATTCTGGTGGGCATAGAGTGCCTGAAAAACTCTCTGAAAAGCGGTTCTCTGAGAATTAAGAAAATGAAAATACTTAGACTACAGTATGTACACCTTTGGGTGCAATTTTTTGTAAGTGCGTTGCACTCATTATGAGTTAAACATAATTTATTTATAAAATGGCCACTGTCCTATTAGTACACACAAATCCTGTCCTAATCACACAGCATTGAGCTAAAGAATAGTGATGAGCGGCATAGGCAATATTTGTTTTTGCGATATTTCATACATTTTTCGCAAAATATTCACAATAAATTCTCAAATTCGTGATCTCCAATCATTATTTTCGCGATTGAGCAAATCAGAACTAATGATGCGCATATTTTTAGCGCAATACATGCAACTTCACATTTTGTTAGGTCTGGGTAGATATTACTAATTGGTGCACTAAGTATTGTGGCACTATGTCTGTAGCATGTATGTATGGACAGCAGAGAAACAGTAATATCTATCAAACTTCCTAACACCCTGCACTGGAACCTATCAGCTATACTATATCACTATCTAACCTACATTGACTTTCTCTCACTATCTGTATTATATATATGATCTAACTATCTAATGTAATTGGATAAGGAATAGGATCCAGATGAAAGCACAGAGCAGAGCAATGTCACTGCTGTCTCTCTCTCAGAACTGCAAAAACAGCAGAAAATGGCTGCTGGGGAGTTCCTTATATAGTAAAGGGGTAGGCAACTTTCCTATTGGTTGCTAGTAGGCCTGCATGATATATCGCCAAAGCAATCGTATCACGATAATCGAGAATTGCAATATGGCGATTTGGCCAAAAAAGCTGCGATTACCTACAATGATACACGGCTGCCACAATGCCGCACAGCGCGGTTGGCGGGTGTATCAGAGGGAGGAGGGGCTGGGAGCCGGCATCTGGTTTAGAAATGACAGCGGTGATCGGTGCAGTCCCTGTATTCTAATGCACCAGCCCTGCTCACTGTTGTATAATCTTATCTAACCTATAGGCATTGTTAAGATATAATAATCATGTGTAATCCAGCTTTATTACTTACAACTAAGTTCCGTAGCAGGGAGGAGGCAGGCCGGGAGGGCGGGCGAGCGGTGCGTCACTCACTATATGAATTAAGCAGACGGCGCGGGTGTGTGACGTAGTGAGTGACGCGCAGGTGCGTCTTATAGGGCGAAAAATACGGTATATTACCTTATATTGCTGCTGCTGACTATGGTGTTCTTTAAAAAGTTCCTGTTTGTTCAGTGTTTCGGAAAATCCTATTTTAATGAACACATGTTCTTATATCTATTTTCTTTATCTGTTCTGTGCAGTGCTATTAAGAAAATGGCAAGTTTTGTATTTTGTACTTTTGCAGTAATGCAAATATGTTATTTACTTTAGTAAAAGATGTTTTATTTTGAAAAACACTGTGCATTTCAGTTCTTGAGTTGAGCATAGCTACATTTCAGCATTATCAGTAATTTGTGTGTGCTTTTGCCTTGAAAATCCAAGCAAATAGACCTCTAGCACAATTCCCTTAAAATATTGCATTCCAATTTTTAGGGCCCTAATCGCAATCGCACAAAATTTACATATTGTGCAGCCCTAGTTGCTAGGGATGTTGCTAAGCTCTGACAAAGATATTGTAGCCTTCTCATTGGCCCACAGGCAAGAAGGGAGGTTACTGATGGAAAAAAAAAATCTAGAATATTCACTGTTATGAATATATAGCACTTTATTCTACATCTTTGCAAATTCTCGAAGTGCCGATATTCGTGATAAAAATTCACGATTAGAATATTTGCGATCAACACTACTAAAGAGCTTCCTCTAGCCTCCTTACTGCTCTGCTTGTCAGGGATTATGATCCCGAATACAGATGATAAGTAGTAATGTCCCGAACTATTCGCCGGCGAATAGTTCCCGGCAAACATAGCTTGTTCGCGTTCGCCGCTGCGGGCGAACATATGCGATGTTCGGTCCGCCCCCTATACATCATCATTGAGTAAACTTTGACCCTGTACCTCACAGTCAGCAGACACATTCCAGCCAATCAGCAGCAGACCCTCCCTCCCAGACCCTCCCACCTCCAGGACAGCATCCATTTTAGATTCATTCGGAATCTGCATTCACAGTGAAAGGAGGGACAGTGCTGCTGCTGCTGATTCAATAGGGAAAGCGTTAGCTAAGGCATTGTTCTGTGTCCACAGACTCATCTGCTGTAAGGACAGCATCCAGACAGCACCCCAAAAAGCCCTTTACAGGGCTGGTACATCAGTCTGCTTTTTTTCCCCCATATATATATATATATATATTGCAGTTGCCTGTCTGTCCGTGTGTGAGAGGCTGCAGGCTCAGTCATAGACAGCACTGTGTGCACAGTGCACACCATTCATACAGGGTGTGACAGAAAAAAAAATTATATTTAATATTTTTCTGTGATCTAATCACATTTGCAAGCCCGTGTGTGTCAGGCGCCCACACATACTGTATTATGGCCACTGGCTAGTGGCTGGCTAGGCCTGCACTCATACCGTTACAGGGTGCCATTCACCCAAATACCTTTCAGAAAAAAAAATATATATTTAAAATTTAACTGTGATCTAATCCCATTTGCAAGCCCGTGTGTGTCAGGCCCCCACACATACTGTATTGTGTTCACTGGCTAGTGGCTAGGCCTGCACTCATACCGTTACAAGGTGTCATTCACCCAAATACCTTTCAGAAAAAAAAAACTATTTTAAATGTAACTGTGATCTAATCACATTTGCAAGCCCGTGTGTGTCAGCCAGGCCCACACAGACTGTACTGTGCCCACTGCCCACTACTTATATAGAGTGGCACAGTACCTTGCATGCATAGTAACACTTATCTAATAAAAAATGACAGGCAGAGGCAGGCCACGCCGCAGGGGCCGTCATGTTCGTGGTGCTGTGATTTCCACTGGCCCTGGAATAATGCCCAGTGTTCAGAGGCCACGTACCCTGAACCCAAAAAATTCTGAGAAAATAGTTGACTGGCTTACACAGGACACTCAATCTTCAACAGCTTCCGCTAAGAACCTTGACGCACCATCCTCCTCCAACTCAGCTTTGGTCACCACTCTCCCGCCCGCCGCCACCAACACCAGTACCACCACAGTCGCTTCACTTGATCCCTCAGAGGAGTTATTTACACATCAGTTGGATGAAATTAGTGATGCACAACCATTATTGCCAGGGGATGTAGATAACAGGGATATGTCTCAGTCAGGCAGCATTACACACATGAACGTACAGTGTGATGATGATGATGATGATATTGTACCCGCTGCTGCTTCCTTTGCTGAGGTGTCAGATACAAGTGAAGTGGTTGATGATGACGATGTGTTTGTGGATGCCACGTGGGTGCCTGCTCGAAGAGAAGAAGAAGAGGGGGAAAGTTCAGAAGGGGAGACAGAGAGAAGGAGGAGACGAGTTGGAAGCAGGGGGAGGTCGTCGCAAGGAGCTAGTGGCACAGTCAGACAGCATGTATCGGCACCCGGGGTCAGCCAGACAGCACGCCAATCAACGCATACTGTTGCCACCACCAGAATGCCGTCATTGCAAAGCTCAGCAGTGTGGTATTTTTTTTGTGTGTCTGCCTCTGACAACAGCGGTGCTTGGTCTTTCCACATGCAACATCTCTCAAGTGCAACTTTTTAAGTGCACAGACTGAATTATACCAGAATGTAATATTATGGATATTGATTCCACTTTGTCATCACTGCTTACTGACCATCACCCAATTCTCTCATCTCCAGGTATGATTGCATTGAAGCTTACTGCTACACCCAGCTTTTCCAGTCTGATATTGTCCACCCCCTCTCATCTCTCCTTCTAAATCTTGGTATGATTGCATTGAACTATTAATGTCTCTTATCCTGCTGGATTTATTGAGTATTTGTTTACATTGACTATTTCACCCCTGTATCTGGTGCTATCTTGATTAGGCCATATGTAGTCCCCTCCCCTCTTGGTCACACCTGATTGATCACTGAGTGGTATAAATCTAAGGTCTTAGGTCTTTTCAGACCTTGGTCTTTCCACATGCAACATCTCTCAAGTGCAACTTTTTAAGTGCACAGACTGAATTATACCAGAAGGGGACCACAGGTATTAACAGACATAGTCAATGCAAACAATGTTAAAATTTTTCCTCGTACTCCTCCTACTTGTCCATAACCTCCTGAAATACCCCCACATCCATTCACCCAGCAAGGAACTATTCATCTCTTCGTCCATCTTACCTTCTCATCTGATCGCTTGCACAAACATGTTTGCCAACATAAAACACTTCCTTCCCAAACACACACAGACACCTCATGCCCTCTCCTATTCTCATCTATTAACACTTTCTCTGCTTCTCCTTACTGCTGGTGATATCTCTCCAAATCCAGGACCCCCTCAGCAAATCCCCATTATCACCTCCATGTCCCACTACAAATCTCCGTCTACAAATTTCTACAACCCCTTAAACCTAATAACCATTCCTCTGACCCCTGTGCCTTTAGTTCCTCTTGCAGGAGCATTATGGAACGCGCGCTCCGTCTGTAACAAACTGTCATACATCCATGAACTGTTCATCTCTCAAAACCTTTCCTTTCTGGGTCTCACAGAGACATGGCTGGCACCCTCAGACACCACCTCCCCTGCTGCACTCTCTTACAGTGGATTTCAATTCACTCACACCCCCCGCCCTGGCTGCAAACATGGTGGAGGAGTTGGTCTTCTCCTATCAGACACCTGCTCCTACAGCCCAACTCCACTGCCACCCTTCATTACGCTCACCTCATTTGAAGTACACTCTGTTCGCATCTACTCTCCCTCCAACCTTCAAGTAGCAGTCATTTACCGCCCCCCAGGCCCAGCTACCATATTTCTTGACCACTTTAACACCTGGCTACTACACTTTCTTTCTGCCGACATCCCCACTATCATCATGGGTGACTTCAACATCCCTATTGACACATGCCACTCGGCCGCCTCTAAACTCCTGTCGCTCTCTTCCTCCTTCGGCTTATCACAGTGGTCTTCAGCTCCCACCCACAGAGATGGTCACACTCTGGATCTGATCTTTTCCCGCCTCTGCTCCCTATCTAACCTTTCTAATTTGCCTCTCCCCCTATCCGACCACAATCTACTCACCTTCTCTTCACTGGTCTCTTCTGCAGCTCCCCCAGTCCACACACTAGCACACCCCCGCAGGAACCTCAAACAGCTTGACTTTTTCTTGCTTTCTGACTCTCTTCTCCCACTCTCTACCATCTGTTGCCTCCAAGACCCAGAAGCTGCTACCACCCTATATAACACCACATTAAGTACAGCTCTGGACACTGTTGCCCCCCTCACACACAACAAAATCCGGAAAATCAACAGACAACCCTGGCACACCAACCTGACCAAAAAACTCAGACAAGCTTCCAGGGCTGCTGAGCGGCAATGGAAGAAATCCCATTCTAAAGATCATTTCACCGCATACAAGCAATCCCTCCTCATATTCAAATCCTCACTCGCTGATGCAAAACAGGCATACTTCTCATCTCTCATATCTTCCCTGTCCCACAGCCCTAAACAACTTTTTAGCACTTTTAATTCCCTTCTCCGTCCCCCAGCGCCCCCACCCTCTCCTCTCTTCTCAGCTGAGGACTTTGCCAAATATTTCAAACAAAAGATAGTCCACATCAGAGAAAGCTTTACTACACAGTCCCCACAGACCCTCTACACAACTGCTCGGTCCTCTTCTCCCAAAACCCACTTCTCTCCCATTACAGAAGGTAAACTCTCCACTCTACTCTCCAAATCTCATCTGACCACCTGTGCACTTGACCCAATCCCATCCCACCTCATCCCTAACCTCACTGCAGTGTTTATCCCAGCCCTAACTCATCTCTTCAACCTATCACTAAACTCTGGTGTCTTCCCCTCTGCTTTTAAACATGCTACCATTACACCCATCCTCAAAAAACCTTCACTTGACCCATCTTCCTTGTCCAGTTATCGCCCCATATCACTTCTTCCGTATGCCTCAAAGCTACTTGAACAACATGTCCATTCAGAACTGTCCTCCCACCTCTCCTCCTGCTCCCTCTTTGACCGCCTACAATCTGGCTTCCGACTCCACCACTCGACCGAGACTGCCCTTACCAAAGTCACCAATGACCTACTCACAGCCAAAACCAAGAAACAATACTCTGTCCTCCTTCTCCTTGACCTGTCCTCTGCCTTCGACACTGTTGACCACTCCCTTCTGTTGCAAACTCTCTCATCTCTTGGCATCACTGACCTGGCCCTCTCCTGGATCACATCATACCTCACAGACCGGACATTCAGCGTCTCCCACTCCCGCACCACCTCCTCGTCTCATTCCCTCTCTGTTGGTGTCCCGCAAGGCTCTGTCCTAGGACCCCTGCTCTTCTCTATCTACACTTTTGGCCTGGGACAGCTCATAGAGTCCTATGGCTTTCAGTATCACTCCTACGCTGATGACACACAAATCTACCTCTCTGGTCCAGACATCACCACCTTACTATCTAGAATCCCACAATGTCTATCTTCTATATCATCCTTCTTCGCCTCTCGCTTTCTTAAACTTAACATGGATAAGACAGAATTCATAATCTTTCCCCCATCTTGTTCAACCCCCCCAACAGACCTATCTGTCACGATCAATGGCTGCACATTATCCCCAGTCAACAAAGCCCGCTGCCTTGGAGTGATCTTGGATTCTGCCCTTTCCTTCCGACCGCACATCCAAGCCCTTTCCACCACCTGCCGTCTCCAACTCAAAAACATCTCCCGCATCCGCGCTTTCCTTAACTTTGAATCTGCGAAAATACTTGTACATGCCCTCATTATCTCCCGCCTAGACTACTGCAACATTCTCCTCTGTGGCCTTCCACCTAGCACTCTCGCACCCCTCCAATCTATCCTCAACTCTGCTGCCCGACTAATCCACCTCTCACCCTATTATTCCTCTGCTTCTCCCCTTTGCCAATCCCTTCACTGGCTCCCCATTGCCCAACGAATTCACTTCAAAGTACTTACAAATACATACAAGGCCGTCCATAACCTGTCCCCTCCTTACATCTCTGAGCTAATTTCCCGATACACCCCCACACGCACTCTCCGATCCTCACAAGACCTCCTTCTCTCCTCTCCTCTTATTGCCTCTTCCCACAACCGACTCCAGGATTTCTCCCGTGCATCCCCCATACTCTGGAACTCGCTACCCCAACATATCAGACTCTCACCTACAGTGGAATCCTTCAAAAGAAACCTGAAAACCCACCTCTTCAGACAAGCCTACAACCAGTGACCCTGCTGCCTCTATACCGCCATGACCAACTTAACCCGCCCCTACTGTGTCCTTCTCCCATACCATGTAGATTGTAAGCCCTCACGGGCAGGGCCCTCTCTCCTTCTGTACCAGTTTGTAACTCATTTTGTTTATGATTAGTGCAATTGTCTGTATTATGTATGTGCACCCCTTATCATATGTACAGCGCTATGGAATGAATGGCGCTTAAATAATAAATAATAATAATAATAATTTGCAACCTGTGCCAAAAGAAAGTGAGTTGTGGGAAATCCAACACCCACCTAGGTACAACTGCTTTGCGAAGGCACATGATCGCACATCACAAACGCCTACGGGATCAACACATGATGACGAGTAGAAGCAGCACACAAGCTCAAAGCCACCATCCTCCTCCTGGTCCAACATCTTCAGCCACGTCAACCACTGCTGTCCTCCTTGCCCCCTCTCAACCACCCGCCACTCCGCCTCTCACCTTGAGCAGTTCCATCTCATCTGCCCACAGTCAGGTGTCTGTAAAGGAAATGTTTGTGCGTAAGAAGCCAATGTCACAGAGTCACCCCCTTGCCCGGCGTCTGACAGCTGGCTTGACGGAACTCTTAGCCCGCCAGCTTTTACCATACCAGCTGGTGGAGTCTGAGGCCTTCCAAAAATTTGTCGTTATTGGGACACCACAGTGAAAGGTACCCGGACAATTTTTTTTTTCTAATAAGGCAATCCCAAACCTCTACTCGGTGATTGAAAAGGAAGTCATGGCATCTCTGGCATACAGTGTTGGGGTAACGCTGCAAGAGGAGTATGAGGAAGAGGAGTCAGAGGAGGAATGTGGCTTTGAGGAGGAGGAAGACCAACCACAGCAGGCATTCCAGGGTGCTCGTTGTTGTCACCTATCTGGGACCCGTGGTCTTGTACGTGGCTGGGGGGAAGAACAGACCGTCAATGACATCAGTGAGGAGAAGGAACGGGAAATGAGTAGCTCGGCATCCAACCTTGTGCAAATGGGGTCTTTCATGCTGTCATGTCTGCTGAGGGACCCTCGTATAAAATAGATGAAGGAGAATGACCTGTACTGGGTGGCCACGCTACTAGACCCCTGGTATAAGCAGAAAGTGGCAGAAATGTTACCAAATTACCGGAAGTCAGAAACGATGCAGCAGTTCAAAACCAAACTAAAAAATATGCTTTACACAGCTTATAAGGGGGATGTCACAGCACAACAGGAATCTAACTGGGGAAGAGGTCAAAGTAATCCTCCTCCTACCACGACCACGGCGGCAAGGACAGGACGCTTTACAGATGTGTTGTTGATGGAGGACATGCAGAGCTTTTTCAGTCCTACACATCGCCACAGCCCTTCGGGATCCAGCCTTAGAGAACGACTCGACCGACAGGTGGCAGACTACCTCGCCTTAACTGCAGATATCGACACTCTGAGGCACGATGAACCCCTTGACTACTGGGTGTGCAGGCTTGACCTGTGGCCTGAGCTATCCCAGTTTGCGATAGAACTTCTGGCCTGCCCCGCTTCAAGTGTCCTGTCAGAAAGGACCTTCAGTGCAGCAGGAGGCATTGTCACTGACAAAAGAAGTCGCCTCAGTCAAAAAAGTGTTGATTACTTCACCTTCATTAAGATGAATGAGGCATGGATCCCGAAGGGACTGACAGTAGGGGATACGTTTAACTAACAAAAGGCCTGACATGCCTTGGCCTCAAAATGGTCCCCACGCTGCTGTATTTAATGTCTGCATACCGGATGACTTTCGTGAATTCTCCGCCACCAACTAGGGTTCAAGCCGCAATGTTTTAGTCACCTTTCTGCCTTGAAAACATAAATATTTCCGGCCGCTGCTACAACAGTGGCTGCAACAATAACATTATTTTTCAGGCATGTGTACATGCCTAATTTTTCTGGCCTCTGGTGCTGCACTGTGGCTGCAAAAACAAAACAAAAAAAAGGCACATACAAGTGTCAATTCCCCTTTCGTGATCGTTACCTTGTTGTGGTGAAGGGGCTTGCGTATCACAATGAAGCGATCATCACCTCTATGAGTGTGTTGGCAATGTTGCCACACCCCAGATGATAAGGCCGTTGCTTCATTATGATCAGACCAAAAGCGATCTGGACGGCTGGATGTTTTTTCATAGAAAAAAAAAAAAAAAAATATTTATCTTTTTTTAAGTTGTATGGGTGGGTGTGGCGAAACCAACCTCGCCACTGGGTTTTGGAGAGGGCTGTTTAAAAGCCTCTTGCCTCAGGATTATGGCCTATAGTAACTTTAAAGGAGAAAACAGACCGGCCGCACAGCTTAAATCTGTCTGTAGAATTGTATTTTATGTTATTATGCGTTCGGTTAAATTGTATGTTATGTGAGGGCACCCAGATAGCTAATATTATTGTATTCGTGTATTCTGAGTGCCATTCACCTAATGATATGCACTCAGACTTGAGCTATCTGGGGATATGTTAAATGTCTGTGTTTGCTGTGGGGGTGTGCCATTGTGTGTTTAACTGGTGATGTCTGTCCTGTTGTCTCCACATGTGTATTGGTGATCTCCCTTTGTCCTGAGAGATAATTGGACTGCCTTCGGTTGTCTCTGGGACAGAGAGGAGGAAACCATGATGCATTGTGGGGATGTGTTGTATCTGTTCTGTATTTGCAAAACTGTAATAAAAACCAGGCTGGGTGTGCCAGCACATCAGACCACTGCTGACCCTCAAGACGGAGCCTTGTCTCGTTATTGGGGGGTGTGCAGGTACCGTTACAGTGGGTTTTTAATACATAAAATAAAAAAAATCATATTAAAGTCTCTTACTAGTTTATTAGAAATAATGCAGACAATTTAAAAAATCCCCAACAATTCCAATGCAAATCAAGTACAAAGCTCAGAACTAAATTATTCCAGGATGTCGTAATGGTTTGTTAATTCGACAATGGTTAATCAAATCGACACACGTCCCCGGATAGGGGACGTAACAGGGATTAAACTGATAGGAATAGGACTAGTTAAGACACCACTCATATAGGGTGTCACAGCACATTGCTCTGTGCACGTGCAGTGCCCCAACTTGGGAGTAAGAGGACCGACCAAGCTGCTTTTTCCATCTCCCGGTTCCTAAAATCAATTCAGTTTGGTGTATCAGAGTTTGGTCTGTCACTGTGAAGGCAGTCGAAGATACTCGGCCTAAATTTTTTTTCACAAAAGGCAATCCCACCCTGATATGGGACATAACAGAGATTAAACTGATGAGAATAGTACTACAGAAAATACCACTCATATCGGGTGTGACAGTAAATTGCACGGCGCAGACGCAGTGACCGTGGCGTGGATTCAAACAAAGGGGAGGGAGCCAGCAATTTTTTAACCATCTCCCCGTTCGAAAAATCTATGTAATAAATGGACCCCAGATTGGGGACGTAACAGGGATTAAACTAATGAGAAGAGAAAACTACAGGAAATACCACTCATATTGGGTGGGACAGTAAATTGCACGGCGCAGACGCAGTGACCGTAGCGTGGATTCAAACAAAGGGGAGGGAGCCAGCAATTTTTTTAACCATCTCCCCGTTCGAAAAATCTATTTAATAAATGGACCCCAGATTGGGGGCGTGACAGGGATTAAACTGATGACAAGAGAGAACTACAGGAAATACCACTCATATCGGGTGGGACAGTAAATTGCACGGCGCAGACGCAGTGACCGTGGCATGGATACAAACAAAGGGGAGGGAGCCAGCGTTTTTTTAACCATCTCCCCGTTCGAAAAATCCATTTAATAAATGGACCCCAGATTGGGGACGTAACAGGGATTAAACTGATGAGAAGAAAGAACTATAGAAAATAGCACTCATATCGGGTGGGACAGTAAATTGCACGGCACAGACGCAGTGACCGTGGATTCAAACAAAGGGGAGGGAGCCAGCGTTTTTTTAACCATCTCCCCATTCGAAAAATCTATTCAATTCACCTTTCGGGGACCCTTGGTGTTGTACGTGGCTGGGTGGAGGAAGAAACCTTAAATGACATCAACGGGACATGGCTAGCTTGGTATCCAACCTTGTGCAAATGGGAAGTTTGCGGTTGGGCAAATGGACTGTTTGCGGTGGTTTGCGGTGCATTAAAAGGGGAGTTTGGTCTGTCAATGTCTGTGAAGCGGGCGTAACCCTTACACTACCTGATCGATACAACATCATACCTGATCGCATACACACACTGGATGTTTTAAACCACGTTGTTAAAAAAAATATGGATTGTTAGGTGATTTATGCCCTTTATGGATTAAAATCCAACTCTGCGTCAACTATGTAATTTTCCATGGGAGTTTTGCCATGGATCCCCCTCCAGCATGCCACAGTCCAGGTGTTAGTCCCCTTGAAACAACTTTTCCATCACTATTGTGGCCAGAAAGAGTCCCTGTGGGTTTTAAAATTCGCCTGCCCATTAAAGTCTATGGCGGTTCGCCCGTTCGCGAACATTTGCGAAAATTTTATGTTTGCGACATCTCTAATGATAAGATCTTCAGCTAAATCTCTGTAGGAAGGGAGTTCATGAGGAGACAGAGTACAGAGAGGATGGACAGGACAGGCTGTGGTAATGTGGGGCTGTAGTAATAGTGACTGTATACAAGTGCTGCTGCTAATTAGCCACACCTTCCTCTCTGTACTTCATGTCTCCTCATGAGCTCCATTCTTATAGAGATTCACCTAAAGATCACATTGAATTGTGTTCAGGATCATAATCCCTGACAAGTAGGAGAGGAGGCTGTTGCAGCTCTTTAGATCTAGAATTTTTAATTAACTTGTCTTGCTGTGTGATTAGGACAGGTTTTATGTGTACTAATAGGAAGGTGGCCATTTTATTTCTCCTAATGATTGATCCCTAGACAAAACGAGCCATTATAAGTAATGAAGAATATTTGGGAATATATTTATAATAAAGTAATTTTTAAGACTGCAATTGGCAACCCATAACCACACTGCGGGCCCATCCTTACCAAATCCTCCCTTTTTTCTCTTTTCCAAATAACTAACACAAACACTTCAGTAACCTTTTGCTGGGTGGTGATCAACCATAGCTGATTATTTGTAATGCCGCAAAATCCACAAGCACTAAAAAAGAGCCCCCCCCATACACCGGGCACCCCACACTAAATATACTTACCCAGGTCCCCGCTCCCTGCGCCGCTCCTAGTCCCCGCACTGCCGCTGCTGCTTCTCCCCATGCCTGGATGAAAACATCCAGTGTCAGGTTGGGGGGCAGTAAATAGCAGGAGGGGACAATGATGAGCCTCTCTAGCATCGGGGGTGATGCTAGGGAGGCTCGTCCCCATCCCCCCCTGCCATTGGCTGCTACCCCCCGACACCGGATGTTTTCATCCGCGCACGGGGAAAAGCTGCAGCGGCACCAGGAGTGGCGGATGAAACAGGGACCTGGGTAAGTGTATCCAGCGTGGGGAGCTCAGCATATGGGGGGGGGGTATTTTTTTAGGATTGGATAACCCCTTTAAACTGCCCGAACCACTGATCATTTGGAATGGTACGCCAGCCTCTGGACTCCCAGCGGGCAAGTCCATCATCTGATCTTCTCTCTCTATATTCAAAACTGTATTTGAATACCATCACAGAGGAGCCTCTGTACCCCTACACGGGGCCCCGAGTACCGCCCAACAAAAACATAGCATGCTCTATTCAGTCCTGCAGGCTGGAGAGAAATATATCTAGGCCAACATCGGACAGATGGACTCCATCAGGCTTCATCAGAGCACTACAGTATTATCCCCCTCAAGTTGACGGTGGCACACTGCTATACCACTGTGGGACCTAATGAATTGGGAAATTTGGGAATTCACTGTCCTATGGCATTTTTGAACAGCTTCTGCATCTCTGGCCCGTTGCCCCCAAGCACCACACCAGAAAATTTCCACTTCAAGGAACCCCAGGGTCTGCCAGTCCGGGCTACACTCTGTCCTCTAGAACACCAAGAACACATGTATGACCATCCATAGGCCCAGCTGCACCACACCTAAAAGAAAAGACAATTAGGAACCCACCTGAACCCGGTCAGGAAGTCGTCCGAACACAGGCGCCTACCAATGACAGACACTAACAAAGAAGTATAGCTCGCAAAGCACAGGGAGCACCACCTACCAATTCGTAAGACCTTGGCTTTCAGGAGACCCTCTTTAGCAGCCCTTGTTGCAGCCCCAATGTGGAACGAGTGAGTGCCAAATTCACTAGGCTTTGAGCCAACCAGACGTTAGCAATGTTTGAAAATGGAATAAAATTGGAATTTTGTAAGAGGAGACACATCCTGGTGGGAAACAAAACTAGTTCCTTCAGTACGCAACCCCCTATATTCTGTAACTAAACGAACCGGGCACACTGGGCCCGGAACCTACTGAAGCATATCTGTCTTCGAATGCCAAATCCTGACACAAACCGAACCATTTCCCAACATGACTTCATCAGAAAGAAGGCCGCCCATCCTATGCAGAGAGGGCGACAAGAACTACCTCCAACAGCATGTCAACCTGGCACGACACATCCCAAGTACCAATTACAGGAACTGACATCCACCAGGCATCAAAGGCGCATCTGTCATGGTCTTACCTCCTTGCTGTTCTCCTTCGTTTGACATGTGCTGGCAGCCATCTTGGTTTCTGGGTTTCTTGTAGCCTCCCACCCTGCGGCTCCTCCTTCCCACTGGGAGGAGCTGGATGCCTAGCTCATATATATAGGAGGTCTGTGGCTTCAGTTCCCTGCTTGGTCCTCCTGTGCTCACATGCTTCTAAGACTGCTGCTGCTTCTGGTTCCTGATCCTGGCTTCGTCTGACTACCCTGCTGATTCCTGATCCTGGCTTCGTCTGACTACCCTGTTGGTTCCTGATCCTGGCTTCATCTGACTACCCTTCTGGTTCCTGATCTCTGGTTTCGCAAGACCCTGCTTCGGTTTAGCCATCCGTTTGGACTTTTGCCTTACAGCTTTATTTTCAATAAAGCCTTCTTATTTCCACTCATCTCTTGTTGTACGTCTGGTTCATGGTTCCATGACATTAGGACCAAGCCATGAATTCTGACGGTACAGGGCCATCCTCGCTACCTACGCTGGTTGCCAGACTTGATCAGCAGGATCACCTGTTGGGTCGGTTCGCTGTGGCGTTTCAAACCCTGCTTGAACGCACGGCTCATTTAGCTTCCGTTGCCGATGGGTCGGTTGTCGCTCCTGGGCCCGCTCCTACTGCCGCTCCGGTTGTTGCGCCAGAGTCTACCCCGACACCTGTTGCTGCGCCTGCGGTGTTTCGGGGTATGACCGGTTCTGCCCCCCTTCCACAGCGCTTTGGGGGAGAGCCAACTCAGTGCCGAGGTTTCCTTAACCAGGTGGGCATTTACTTCAAGTTGCTGCCACATGCCTTTCCTACTGAGAGATCAAAGGTGGGCTTCTTGATCTCGCTGCTCTCGGACAAGGCCTTGGCCTGGGCCAGCCCTTTATGGGAGAACAACAATCCGGTGGTTGCCGAGTTTTCCGGTTTTGTTGCTTCTCTTCGGAAGGTATTCGATGTGCCGGCTCGTGCTGCCTCTGCTGCGAAGCTCCTTATGTCCATCAGACAGGGTTCACGATCCGTAGCTGAATACGCCATTGAGTTTCGTACCCTGGCAGCAGAGGTGGGCTGGAATAATGAGGCTCTGGTCGCTGCTTTCTCTCATGGTCTCTCGGATGCCTTGAAGGATGAGGTTGCAGCTAAGGACCTACCTGTGGAGCTCGAGTCTCTTATTTCTTTCCTGATTTTGATTGACACCAGACTCAGGGAGAGACCTTCCTTTCAGGAGAGCCTGCGGAGGCCTTCTAACAGATTGGCGCCTACGTTTGCTGTCCCACCCGTGCCTCCCTCTCCTCCCACGCCTCCTGGGGATGACTTGTCTGGGGGTGAACCCATGCAGCTGGGGTTTGCTCGCCTGTCCGAGGGGGAGAGGGTACTCCGGAGACGCGAGGGCCGATGCATGTACTGTGGTCTCGGTGGGCATTTTCGGTTGGCATGCCCGAACCGTCCGGGAAACGCTCGCACCTGAGATCCTGTCGGGGGCAGATCTTGGGTGGAGTCTCCTCGTCCCCGGTTTCCCGTGTTGACAAACCACTGATTACTGTTGTCCTCTCCTGGGTCGGGGGCTCGGTGACGACCTAGGCGTTGGTGGACTCTGGTGCTGGTGGTTTGTTCATTGATAGTGTGTTCGCTGCCGCCAATTCCATTCCTCTGCAGCCTCGAGGTTCCCCACTGGCTCTTGAGGCGATAGACGGCAGACCCCTTCTGCCGCCACACGTGACTCATAAGACCCTTCCAGTGGGGATGGCCATTGGTGCCGTTCACAGAGAGTCGGTCTGTCTCCAGGTTATTTAGTCTCCACACTACTCGGTGGTCTTGGGGTACCCCTGGCTCCAGAAGCATAATCCGACTTTCGATTGGAAATCGGCCGAGATCCTCTCGTGGTCACCGCAGTGTGGGGCTAGTTGCATCCATGGGCCTGTCAAGTTGCTGTGTACTTCCTCGGACTCTCTGATGCCTCCTGAATACGAGGAGTACCGGGATGTATTCGATAAGGTGCGTGCGGTTGCCCTACCTCCGCACCGCCCATACGATTGTGCCATAGAGTTACAATCTGGTGCCGTTCCTCCTCGTGGCAAAGTCTATCCACTGTCGGTAGCGGAGAATGAGGCCATGGAGGAGTACGTGAGGGAGGCGCTTTCACGCGGACACATTCGCAAATCCTCGTCCCCGGCAGGGGCTGGATTTTTCTTTGTGAAAAAGAAGGGCGGTGAGTTGAGGCCTTGCATCGATTACAGGGGTCTCAATCGCATCACGATCAAGAACGCTTACCCGATACCCTTGATTTCCGAGCTGTTCGATCGCCTCAAAGGGGCCACGGTCTTTACCAAACTCGACCTGAGGGCGGCATATAACCTGGTAAGGATCAAGGCGGGCGATGAGTGGAAGACCGCGTTTAACACCAGGACCGGTCATTATGAATCCTTGGTTATGCCCTTTGGGTTGTGCAATGCGCCCGCAGTCTTCCAGGAATTCATCAACGATGTTTTCCGTGACCTGTTGCAGCAGTGTGTGGTGGTCTATTTGGATGACATCTTGGTATATTCTGAATCCATGGAGGCCCACATTCTGGATGTCAGACGAGTGTTGCAACGGTTACGAGAGAACAAGCTGTTCGGTAAGCTTGAGAAATGCGAATTTCACCGATCCCAGGTAACCTTCTTAGGTTACATCATTTCCGCTGAGGGGTTCTCCATGGATCCTGAGAAGGTTTCGGCTGTCTTACAGTGGCCCCAGCCCAGTGGTCTTCGTGCCCTGCAGCGCTTTTTGGGTTTCGCCAATTATTATCGGAAGTTCATCAGGGACTTTTCCATGCTAGCCAAGCCTCTCACGGATCTGACCAGGAAGGGCAGTAATCCCCAGGTCTGGCCGCCCGAGGCCATCCGAGCTTTTGAGGCTCTAAAGTCTGCCTTTGTGTCGGCTCCAATTCTGTCGCATCCCAACCCTGGGTTGCCGTTTGTCCTCGAGGTGGACGCGTCTGAGACGGGAGTAGGCGCCCTCCTGTCTCAGCGTAGAACACCAGAGGGTCCTCTGCTTCCTTGTGGGTTTTACTCCCGGAAACTGTCTTCCGCGGAGTGCAACTATCAGATTGGTGACAGGGAGTTATTGGCCATCGTGCAGGCCCTTAAAGAATGGAGGCACTTGCTCGAGGGCTCGGTGGTTCCGGTTCTCATCCTGACGGACCACAAGAATCTGACCTACCTCTCTGAGGCCAAGAGATTGACACCACGTCAGGCCAGATGGGCTCTGTTCTTGTCACGTTTTAATTACGTGGTCTCCTACCTACCCGGTTCCAAGAACATCAGAGCGGATGCCTTATCACAGGCAGTACTCCGAGCTGTCCGGGGAGGAGTCGATTCCGACTTCGGTCATACCTCCGAATCAGATCCTGGCCGCCATTCGCACCAGCCTGACCTCTCCCCTGGGTGAGCAGATTTTGGCGGCTCAATCTGGTGCTCCCTCTGGGAGACCCAACGGCAGGTGTTTTGTGCCTGAGGAGTTGCGCACTCGGTTGTTGCGAACCTACCATAACTCCAAGGCCGCGGGGCATCCTGGAAAGAATCAGCTGTCCTGGGCTGTTTCACGTCTGTTCTGGTGGCCTTCTCTACGTTCCGACATCGCCGCATATGTAGCGGCATGCTCCGTTTGTGCCCAGAGTAAGTCCCCTCGGCACCTTCCGTTTGGCCTTTTGCAACCCATAGCCACCGGGGAGCGTCCATGGTCACACCTGGGGATGGATTTCATTGTGGACCTCCCTGCATCCCGAGGCCATACGGTCATTCTCATGATAGTGGATCGGTTTTCCAAAATGTGCCACTGTGTACCTCTCAAGAAGTTACCCTCTGCACAAGAGTTGGCCTCGATTTTTGCCAGGGAGGTCTTCCGGTTGCACGGTTTGCCCAAGGAGATTGTGTCGGATCGGGGGAGTCAGTTTGTGTCCAGGTTCTGGCGCGCCTTTTGCTCCCAGTTGGGGATTCATCTCTCTTTCTCATCGGCCTACCACCCTCAGTCCAATGGGGCCGCAGAACGATCCAATCAGGCCTTGGAGCAATTCCTTCGTTGCTATGTCTCCGATCACCAAGACAATTGGGTTGACCTCCTGCCTTGGGCTGAGTTTGCCAGGAACACGGCGGTGAACTCTTCCTCTGGGACGTCTCCCTTCATGGCCAATTATGGGTTCCAACCTGCCGTGTTACCGGAGGTATTCTCTCCCCAGGATATTCCGGCTGTGGAGGATCACCTTTCCGTCCTACGTGCTTCTTGGGTACAGATCCAGAGGTCCCTTGAGGTCTCTGCGCAGCGCCAGAGACTCCAGGCTGATCGCAGACGAGCGCCCGCTCCTTCCTACCAGGTCGGAGACCGCGTATGGTTGTCCACCCGCAACCTCAACCTTCGAGTGCCCACTCCCAAGCTGGCGCCTCGCTTTGTTGGTCCCTTCCGAGTGCTTCGCAGGGTAAACCCGGTAGCCTATGCCCTTGCGCTTCCTCCTGGCATGCGGATCTCCAACGTGTTTCATGTCTCCCTCTTGAAGCCACTGGTGTGTAATCGTTTCACTTCCTCGATTCCTCGGCCTCGTCCGGTCCAAGTGGGCAATCGTGAGGAGTATGAGGTGAGCAATATCCTGGACTCACGCCTGGTCTGCGGCCGGGTGCAGTTTTTGGTCCATTGGCGTGGTTATGGTCCAGAGGAGCGTTCCTGGGTTCCCTCCGCAGATGTCCATGCTCCTGCCTTGCTCCGAGCCTTCCACGCACGCTTCCCTCAGAAACCGTTCCTTACTCCGCGGAGGAGGGGCCCTTGAGGGGGAGGTACTGTCATGGTCTTACCTCCTTGCTGTTCTCCTTCGTTTGACATGTGCTGGCGGCCATCTTGGTTTCTGGGTTTCTTGTAGCCTCCCACCCTGCGGCTCCTCCTTCCCACTGGGAGGAGCTGGATGCCTAGCTCATATATATAGGAGGTCTGTGGCTTCAGTTCCCTGCTTGGTCCTCCTGTGCTCACATGCTTCTAAGACTGCTGCTGCTTCTGGTTCCTGATCCTGGCTTCGTCTGACTACCCTGCTGATTCCTGATCCTGGCTTCGTCTGACTACCCTGTTGGTTCCTGATCCTGGCTTCATCTGACTACCCTTCTGGTTCCTGATCTCTGGTTTCGCAAGACCCTGCTTCGGTTTAGCCATCCGTTTGGACTTTTGCCTTACAGCTTTATTTTCAATAAAGCCTTCTTATTTCCACTCATCTCTTGTTGTACGTCTGGTTCATGGTTCCATGACAGCATCAGGCAGTTCACACCATCCCAATCCTCCACCGGAAGGAGGGCCCAAAGCTCCTTCCAATGAAAACAAGAAAGGGCATCAGCGATTAGTTTAGATGTGCCAGGACCATGCCAGGCACTGAAACAGATGTTATGCTCTAAGCATCGTAACACCAAATGATGCAACTAACTGAGGACATGCAAGAAAGAAGAAGACAGGTTAGTGATGAAATGTACACTCAGGTTATCATCCAGAAACAAATGTTCTGGTCAGCAAACCTCTCACTCCAACACCACAATAATCCAAGGCGAAGCGCACCATTCCATGTCAAAAGTAGCCCCAAAACTGCAGGAGCCAGAGGAACCTGTGAACAAGGAAAGCTGAGAATTGGTGCGTTCACCAGAAAAGTAACAGGTGTGGCCATTGTAAGAGCCTAGAAACTCCCTACAAGTTTACCTTAACCCTGGGTTCACGCCTGAGCGTTTCTGAGATGCGCGTTTTACGCGCATATTTGTCACGCGTTTTTATGCACGTTTTTTGGAATAGTAAACGTGTATTTGACGCGCGTTTGTGTGATTGACTGCAGTGTTGTCCAATGAGTCTATGGCCAAAACGCGCGACAAACGCCCCCAAAAAAGCTCAAGAACTTGTTTATGCGTCGGGCGTTTTACAGCGCGTTCAAACGCGCTGTAAAATGCTCAAGTGTGAACCAGGGCCATAGGGAAGCTTTAGTTTTCACGTGTTGAGCGTTTTACAGCGCGTTTGAACGTGCTGTAAAACGCTCAGGTGTGAACCAGGGCCATAGGGAAGCATTAGTTTTCACGTGTTGAGCGTTTTACAGCGCGTTTGAACGCGCTGTAAAGCGCTCAACACGTGAAAACCAATGCTTCCCTATGGCCCTGGTTCACACTTGAGCGTTTTACAGCGCGTTTGAACGCGCTGTAAAACGCCCGACGCATAAACAAGTTCTTGAGCTTTTTTGGGGGCGTTTGTCGCGCATTTTGGCCATAGACTCATTGGACAACACTGCAGTCAATCACACAAACGCGCGTCAAACGCGCGTTTACTATTGCAAAAAACGTGCATAAAAACGCGCGACTCAGAAACGCTAAGGTGTGAACACAGGGTAAGAGACCTAGTGAAGTGGATATGGTGATGAGGGGAAGTAATACCCTGGGTGGCCCGCAAAAACTCTGCCCATAGGCATCACCCAACAGGGGAAAACCAACAAACCCAGGAGAAATTGGACCTGGTAAAGGGTAACCTTTCGATCTGCCAAGAAACCCCTGATCAAACCAACCAGTTATGGCTAACTTCTCGGGGGATGGAAAACCATATCCATGGTATCAATCTCAATACCTAAAAACGACAACCGTGTGACAGGGCCCTCTGCATTTTCAGTCGAGATGGGAACATCAAACCGCTTCATGAAAAAGAGGAAGGCCTCTGGCAGGAGTCCATTGTGACATCATAAGGCACAACTGCACATCGGTCGCCTTCACACCCCAGCCAATCTCTGGTTGCAAGAACAACCACCGTCAGAACTCCTTGTCATATCGCCACCAAGCAGAGCCCCCATGGGCTTTGTAGGCACTATATATGCTATCTTGGTAGACTTAAAGCTCCGAACATCGTTAAGGATGTCTCTGACCAATACCGTATCCTAATACCAAAAAGGCCTGAAGACAATATTTCATTGCTTTAACCACTTGGGGCTTACGCTTGTAGGACTTATCAGCTGGCATTCCTTATCAAACGTGTGTTAGTCAACTGTGACCAGCGCCCAAACATCCATGTATTGGTTTGACCAAATCTTTTCCTTCACCTCATCCTACAAATGAGCCCCTAATGGGGGGAGGGCTTTTTTTGGGGAGAGGGGGCTTTTTGGGGACCGCTTCTACCTAGTCCACAATTTCTCTAGGACAGCTTTAAGGGCTGCCACAACCTCTGAACCACTACATTATGCACCCCACGTATCCGCATATTGGAACTCACCAGAAGGAGATGGAACCAGTATCGCAGGAGGAACCGCCATCAGAACAGCATCCTGCCTTGAGACTGTGTAAACCAGGCTCTATGCCCTGGAGGATCAACTAGGCCCCCACCTTTTGCATCTTGAATGTGAATGCAGGCCAGACTCCTCAAATACGCCCAGAATAACGCCAGAAGACTATGGTGAGCGCCACATCAAGGATCTGGAGCGCCTGCTTCTTCAGGAATCCCCAGTGAGAATGGCGTCTATGTGAACTATGAGGGCCATGATGCCCGGAGTCACCGAGGAAGAGGAAGCAGAACTCCACCTGCATCTGTGGGACCCGTTAGATGAGGGCGGGACCAGGGAGGGGATCCTGGAGTGGCACACTGGGCACAGATGGTGCAGAATCAGAATGCTCATACAACAGACCAGGGTCCCCAGCCAAGGTCAACCCTGCTGACTACCCAACAGGAGCAGGATGTGATGAGGAAGGGGTGGGCAAATGCTTGGTGGCTGAAGTGCAGCTTGCCTTGGCACCCATGACACTCCCTAAGCTAGATGACCATGTGGGCATGGACGGAAGCGTGCCAAGACCTGCTGCAGGAGGAAGGGGCGGGGCCAAAGTGCTCTGCATTGCTAGCCATTCTGCCGCGACTGGGGTGGCTACAGCATTACCGTACTGACTCATCACCTGTGGACATCTTGGTGTGGACTGAGCTGCAGACCGGTGAGTGCACCAAGAGTTTCCACAGACCAAGAGACCGGGACTAGGAAGCTTGGGGGCATATATACCTGGTAAAAGGGCCAGCAGGCATCATCATCAAAGGAGGGGAGGGATCAATGCTCTGCTCCAATAAAATCCATAAAAAAGGAAATTCCAGTTCACCATATATTATCTGTGCACGGAATAAACCGGACAGATCATCCAAGTATATCAAAATGAGAAGAAAAGTTCCAGCACCACGTATTCCGATTGTTGCGTCATCTTTATTTGATTTTTCAGTTACAAATTACATCATGTGGACATCAATCACCTCCCACCACCACAGGTTGACGTGTTTCGAACCAAAGCATTCTTAATCGTCAAGAAATAAGAACGCTTTGGTTCAAAACATGTCAACCTGTGGTGGTGGGAGGTAATGTCCACAAGATGTAATTTCTAACCAAAAAATCTAAACAAGACGAAGTGACAATCGGAATACGTGGTGCTGGAACTCCTCTCCTCCTTTTGATATACTCTTGTCCAATAGTAACCCCTTCCTACAGGCCTAGCTACATGTCTGTAAGGGAACAGCAAGTACAGGATTAAATAAAAGAGGGAGGGGGGCAGGGGTAACAAAAACTTTGGCCCTAAACATCACGGGGGCCATCAGCAGTTCCTAATCATCTTCTTATCCAGTCCAGTGCTCGCCAGTATTTTTGGTAATTTTATTTTCTAAATATGTAAGAAACAGTCATGTAATGTGTCTAAGTTTCATTATCCTGGTAAACTGTGTTAAAATTTAATGTATATAATGTATAATGCTATTCTAGTAATACA